>NC_080542.1:3295000-3455000 GCF_028640845.1 Ahaetulla prasina
ACCTCTGGCTGGCCCCATAATTTATTTTATTAATTTATTAATTTAATTTATTAATTAAATTTATTAATTTAAGAATGGGATGGGAATCGGGATTTTGTAATATCCTTCCCCATGGAGTCGGGAGGGAATAGGGATTTTGCAGTATCCTTCCTCTGGAGTGGGGAGGGAATGGAGATTTTGCAGTATCCTTCCCCTGGAGTGGGGAGGGAATGGAGATTTTGCAATATCCTTCCCCCTGGAGTGAGGTGGGAATGGGGATTTTGGAGTATCCTTCCTCTGGAGTGGGGAGGGAATGGAGATTTTGCAGTATCCTTCCTCTGGAGTGGGAAGGGAATGGAGATTTTGCAGTATCCTTCTGCTGGAGTGGGGAGGGAATGGGGATTTTGCAGTATCCTTCCCCATGGAGTCGGGAGGGAATAGGGATTTTGCAGTATCCTTCTCCTGGAGTCAGGAGGGAATGGAGATTTTGCAGTATCCTTCCCCTGGAGTGGGGAGGGAATGGGGATTTTGCAGTATCCTTCCCCATGGAGTCGGGAGGGAATGGGGATTTTGCAGTATCCTTCTCCTGGAGTCAGGAGGGAATGGAGATTTTGCAGTATCCTTCCCCTGGAGTGGGGAGGGAATGGGGATTTTGCAGTATCCTTCCCCTGGAGTGGGGAGGGAATGGAGATTTTGCAATATCCTTCCCCCTGGAGTGGGGAGAGAATGGGGATTTTGCAGCATCCTTCCCCTGTCACGCCCACCAAGCGACGCCCACCAAGCCACACCCCGCCCACCAAGCCACGCCCACAGAACCCATAATAAAAAAAAATTGAATTTCACCACTGGTCTAAGTTTAAGTCTTTTCTCTTGATCCTTGATCCACGCGCCTTCTTTGCATTTGCTGGTCGCAAAAATGTGGCTAAATAGGATGGCATGGCGCCACGGTGGGGGCGGGGGGGGGGAAGGGTGGGCCCATCTGCGATCTCCGCTACCGGTTTGCCCGAACTGGTCCAAACCAGCTGAATAAGCTCTGGTCCCAGGGTCACGTGATCCCCTTTTGCGAACTTCTGACGAGCAAAGCCCAGGGGGATTCCCGCTTCAACTAACGACCCCGCGGCGAACTTAACCGCCGCGGTGATTTGCTTAACAACCGCGGGGAGGAAGGTCGTAAAATGGGGCGGGACCCACTTAGCAGCTGTCTCGCTTCGCCAAGGGAATTTTGGCCTCAGTTGTCGTACTCGTCTTGTATCTGGTCACCGGCCTATCGGCTTTATAGAATGGTTGTAGTTTTTATCATTATAAGAGAGGGATTAAATGTCTTCCTTACTCAAATCTATAATCCGCAGAGCCGGAATTTCTCCTTCTTGGGTTGTTGGGCCAGCTAAAAACACGCTGGATGCAACAGGATCGGAATCCGAGTCTGAATAAAGCTGGAAGGGACCTCGGAGGTCTTCTAGTCCAACCCCCTGCCCAAGCGGGAGATCCTATACCCGCCTATGGCACGCGTGCCGCAAGTGGCACGCAGAGCCATCTCTTCACCAATGAGACTGTCCCTAGTTTTCAGAGGTCGGCAACCTTAAACACTCAAAGACCCATTTGGACCCGTTTCCCAAAGAAAAGCAAACACCGGGAGCCACAAAACTCCTTCCTGTGCCTGCCTGACGATTTCCTGAGCGGCCGCAAAACTAGCATTTGCAGTTGAATTAAATGTTCCTGTTTTCTTCTGAAACTTTTCTTTTCTTGGATTTATCCACGGGTGGCCTACCGGGAGTCAAAAAGCTCAATAATTTGCATGCTGGCGGGTGTCGCACATTGGCGGCTGTGACGCACATATTGAGCGACAGGGAGCCGCAGCAGTGGAAATTTTGAGCAGTTCGGAGAACCGCAAATACAACCTCTGGCTGGCCCCATAATTTATTTTATTAATTTATTAATTTAATTTATTAATTAAATTTATTAATTTAAGAATGGGATGGGAATGGGATTTTGTAATATCCTTCCCATGGAGTCGGGAGGAATAGGGATTTTGCAGTATCCTTCCTCTGGAGTGGGGAGGGAATGGAGATTTTGCAGTATCCTTCCCCTGGAGTGGGGAGGGAATGGAGATTTTGCAATATCCTTCCCCCTGGAGTGAGGTGGGAATGGGGATTTTGGAGTATCCTTCCTCTGGAGTGGGGAGGGAATGGAGATTTTGCAGTATCCTTCCTCTGGAGTGGGAAGGGAATGGAGATTTTGCAGTATCCTTCTGCTGGAGTGGGGAGGGAATGGGGATTTTGCAGTATCCTTCCCCATGGAGTCGGGAGGGAATGGGGATTTTGCAGTATCCTTCTCCTGGAGTCAGGAGGGAATGGAGATTTTGCAGTATCCTTCCCCTGGAGTGGGGAGGGAATGGGGATTTTGCAGTATCCTTCCCCATGGAGTCGGGAGGGAATGGGGATTTTGCAGTATCCTTCTCCTGGAGTCAGGAGGGAATGGAGATTTTGCAGTATCCTTCCCCTGGAGTCAGGAGGGAATGGAGATTTTGCAGTATCCTTCCCCTGGAGTGGGGAGGGAATGGAGATTTTGCAGTATCCTTCCCCTGGAGTGGGGAGAGAATGAGGATTTTGCAGCATCCTTCCCCTGTCACACCCACCAAGCGACGCCCACCAAGCCACACCCCGCCCACCAAGCCACGCCCACAGAACCCATAATAAAAAAAAATTGAATTTCACCACTGGTCTAAGTTTAAGTCTATTCTCTTGATCCTTGATCCACGTGCCTTCTTTGCATTTGCTGGTCGCAAAACCGTGGCTAAATAGGATGGCATGGCGCCACAGCGGGGGCGGGGGGGGAAGGGTGGGCCCATCTGCGATCTCCGCTACCGGTTTGCCCGAACTGGTCCAAACCAGCTGAATAAGCTCTGGTCCCAGGGTCACGTGATCCCCTTTTGCGAACTTCTGACGAGCAAAGCCCAGGGGGATTCCCGCTTCACCTAACGACCCCGCGGCGAACTTAACCGCCGCGGTGATTTGCTTAACAACCGCGGGGAGGAAGGTCGTAAAATGGGGCGGGACCCACTTAGCAGCTGTCTCGCTTCGCCAAGGGAATTTTGGCCTCAGTTGTCGACTGCCTTGTATCTGGTCACCGGCCTATCGGCTTTATAGAATGGTTGTAGTTTTTATCATTATAAGAGAGGGATTAAATGTCTTCCTTACTCAAATCTATAATCCGCAGAGCCGGAATTTCTCCTTCTTGGGTTGTTGGGCCAGCTAAAAACACGCTGGATGCAACAGGATCTGAATCCAAGTCTGAATAAAGCTGGAAGGGACCTCGGAGGTCTTCTAGTCCAACCCCCTGCCCAAGCGGGAGATCCTATACCCGCCTATGGTACGCGTGCCGCAAGTGGTACGCAGAGCCATCTCTTCACCAATGAGACTGTCCCTAGTTTTCAGAGGTCGGCAACCTTAAACACTCAAAGACCCATTTGGACCCGTTTCCCAAAGAAAAGCAAACACCGGGAGCCACAAAACCCCTTCCTGTGCCTGCCTGAGGATTTCCTGAGCGGCCACAAAACTAGCATTTGCAGTTGAATTAAATGTTCCTGTTTTCTTCTGAAACTTTTCTTTTCTTGGATTTATCCACGGGAGTCGAAAAGCTCAATAATTTGCATGCTGGCGGGTGTCGCACATTGGCGGCTGTGACGCACATATTGAGCGACAGGGAGCCGCAGCAGTGGGAACGGAAGAGCCACATGCGGCTCCAGAGCCCCCGGGTTGCCGACTCCTGCCCTAGTTTCTCGGGCTGTAAAAGAAACCGGGGAAGAACGATCCTTCCAGATTTTCAAGACTCTGTCAACGTCACTTTACAATCAAGGAGGATTATCTTATCTGGTTGTGTTTTCCATCTCGTCTACCTCGTTTCTACTTATGAGAGAAACGAGATCGTCTGGCTTATATCTTTTGTCATTCCTCCTCCACTTTCAGCCCTGCCTGAAGCTGGGGCCAGTTTCAGACCTTCGTCTGAATAATCCAATTTTAATAAGATTTCACGAGGTATTTTTTTTCCCCATATTTCACAGCGCCCGGGATTGCCCTGGGAAACCTGGAGTCATTCCAGGATTAAAAACAGATGACAGGGTTTTGTTATCTCCATCTCTTCCCTCCCCCACTTCTGAAGGAGGATGCAAAAAACTAAAAAGAACACCGCTCACAATTTTTTTGTCCCAGTCGGATCTCTTTTTATGTTACTTTTTCCAGTCATAACTTAGGACAACGATTCTCCGCGTTGGCCCGTTTAACACGAGCGGACTTCAACTCCCAGAATTCCCCAGCCAGCAACGGTTTACTAAAAAAAATTCAGTAGGGCTAGGAAAAGAACAAATGTGACTACCTGGATCGCATGTTTTGATAGGGTAGCTTTCTTCATAGATGGTGGGAATGCAGTAGACGTAATATATCTTGACTTCAGCAAAGGGGGGGGGGGAAGCTGGCTGGGGAATTCTGGGAGTTGAAGTCCACAAGTCTTAAATCAGAGGTCTCCAACCATGGTCGCTTTAAGACATGTGGACTTCAACTCCCAGAGTTCCCCAGCCAGCCATGTGGGGTAACTTTCTTAATGGATGGTGGGTATGCAGTAGACATAATATATCTTGACTTCAGCAAAGTGAGAAAAAAACAACAGCTGGCTGGGGAATTCTGGGAGTTGACGTCCACCCATCTTAAAGGGGCCAAGTTAAAAAACACTTAGATGAAAATAAATATGCAGACATCAAGACAATGTGGAATATAATTTACTGTTATATACGTTTATAATTTACTGATAATGACGCTTCTTGTTATCTAGGATTACTAAACTTGTGTTTCTAGTCCTCATGATCTAAATTTCGCAACTACCGGGCGAGCATGACGCTTCTGGTTATTTATGATGACTAAACTCGTTTAAACTAGTGTTTCTAGTTTAGTCCTCATGATCTAAAAACTTTGCAGCTACCGGGCGATCATGACGTTATATATGATGACTAAGCTAGTGTTTCTAGTCCTCATGGTCTAAACTTTGCAACTACCAGGCAACTATCATTAAAGATGGGGGGGGGAAAGAAAAGAAAAGAAAAGAAAGAGAACCAGTCCGACTGAGTTTCCAGAAGTCAAAATGCATTTGTTTGTTTCTTCAGTGGATACAATCCTTTTTCCTCTCCTTATTTAAGGAGAAAATTTGGGGATTTTTCGCAATCTCTTCTGGCTCTCGCACCAACCCATCCATCCCTCCTTGCAGGTCCCACCTAAAAATAGCTGAATTTCCCTCACCCTCTAGTCTTCCTCCTATTATTATTATTATTATTATTATTATTATTATTATTATTATTATTATTATTATTGTTGTTGTTGTTGTTGTTGTTGTTGTTGTTGTTGTTGTTATTGTTATTATTGTTGTTGTTGTTGTTGTTGTTGTTGTTATTATTATTATTATTATTATTATTATTTGGCAGAAAAGCAGATTTTTCCAGATGGTCAAAACGTTATCCAATTCAAGGTAATAACTTATCATCTTCTTCTGCCTTTGGCGGGGTGTGTGGCTGGGCCATTAAATGGAGACACTGTTTTGGACCAGCGAAGGGTTGAGATAGTGGTAGGCGATGGGTAGCGCCTGGTTCCTTTCTTCAATTTTTTCGGAAATTTCCGCCAGGCTTTTCTGGAAATCGGAAATGAGGTTTTTGGGCATCTCCTCAGTGAAATGCTCTTCGGGGTAATGGCCCAGAGGTCTCTGGAAAGGAGAAAAATGTGGAGATCGTCAGCTACGGAGGGGTGCAACGAGGGGTGAAATGCTCCCAGTTTGGACCGGATCGCCCGATCCGGTAGCGATGGCGGCGGGTGGTTCGGAGAACTGGTAGCAAAAATCCCTGCCCCCCTTCCCATGCCCAGCTGAGCTGCGCGATCATCAGAGTTGGGTTTTTTTTTACTTTTAAAAGCATTTTTTTCTTTGGCTGAAGAGGTTGTAAAAAAAATGCCTTTAAAAGGCTCTAACGATCCCAGCTGAGTTGCCTGATTGTCCGATGCTTTTTTTTTTTTTAAAGGCAAAATTTTTTTTTAAAAGCCTTTGAAGATCAGGCGACTCAGCTGGGATCCTCAGAGCCTTTTAAAAGCATTTTTTTACAACCTCTTCAGCCGATAAACACTACCTGATAAATATGTTAATGTATTCATTGATACTAATTTTTTCTAATCTTAGCAAATGACCGGATGCAGATTGGCTTTTCCCAGAATTCCACAGCCAGGAGAATAGATGTTGCTAAGGATTCTGGGAAGAGAATCCATCCATCTGGAAAATGGGTGATGTTGGGAAACCTTCATGGATGATAGTCGCAGTGCTCAAAGCTCAGGGGGACTCATGGGACATCAATGGTACACTTTTGAGGACATAAGCAGGGGTGGGATTCAGCCGGTTCGAACTGGTTCGGGCGAACTGGATGCTAATTTTACATCTGGTTCACTGAACCGGTAGTTGCAAGGACTGGCTGGCCCTGTCCTGCCCCCCCCCCCCCCGCATCTCTCCCTTCCTAGGAGTCTCCACATGGCCCAATTTGGATGCTAGGTAAGTGCAACGCCCGCGTGGAGACTCTGGGAGCATGAAAAATGGGCCTCCCGGAAGTTCCAGAAGTTCAGAAATAGGTCCATTTCCGGCCTCTGGTGGGCCTCTGGAGCCCTGGGGAGGCCATTTCGCCCACCCGGAGGCTCAAGGAAAGCCTCCAGAGCTTGGGTAGGGAGAAAACACTTCTCCCACCATGGTGCACTAGGTCCAGTTGGCCACCTGGCCACCTGCCCAGCAACCAGGCAGAGGACCGGTTGCTAAAATTTTTGAATCCCACCCCTGGACATAAGTCCATCGTTCTATTGACTTTCTCTGTCTTTTTTATCAGCTTTTGACTCTTAGGTCCACTTACCAGGTCTCCTGGCTCATAGCTGACGATGGATAGCAGTGACAACAAGGCACAGGTGGAGTTGACTTCAGGGAAGGTCTCTAAGATGCTTTTCAAGGAGGCTGTGCCTTTGACCGTTGGTGGAGGCTGTCTCAACGTGGCCGGCGTGTTTGGCATCCAGGCGGCAAAGTCAAACTGTTGCAACACACAAGGAACACAAAATCAGAAGGTCTACAGAAGGTAAGGAAGCATCTCGGCTTTTGTGTCCAGCACATGGAGAAGATCTAAGGCAGGTATGGGGAAACTCGACATGAAGAAAAAGGTTGTCCCCCAAGGAGATCAGGGAGGAGCAGGAAGCCATCAAACTAAGGTTGAAAGGCAAGGTTGGACCATCAGTAGACCCAAGGAACCCGAAATTAGAAGTTCTACAGATGGTAGGGTGTCATTTGGGTTGTGTGTCCAGCAAATGGAGAAGATGTAAGATAAGAATGGGGGAACTCAACTTGAAAGACAAGGTTATCCACAAGTAGATCAATAACAGGAAGCTGAAAACCAAGGTTGGACCAAGAATAGATCCAAGGAACCCGAAATTAGAAGTTCTACAGAACACAGGGCAGTATCTTGGCTATGTGTCCAGCAAATGGAGAAGATCTAAGGTAGGAACGGGGGAATTCGACGTGAAAGACAAGGTTGTCCCCAAGGAGATCAGGGAGCAGCAGGAAGCCATCAAACTAAGGTTGAAAGGCAAGGTTGGACCATCAGTAGACCCAAGGAACCCGAAATTAGAAGTTCTACAGATGGTAGGGTGTCATCTTGGCTGTGTGTCCAGCAAATGGAGAATATGTAAGATAAGAATGGGGGAACTCAACTTGAAAGACAAGGTTATCCACAAGCAGATCAATAACAGGAAGCTGAAAACCAAGGTTGGACCAAGAATAGATCCAAGGAACCCGAAATTAGAAGTTCTACAGAACATAGGGCAATATCTTGGCTATGTGTCCAGCAAATGGAGAAGATCTAAGGCAGGAATGGGGGAATTCGACGTGAAAGACAAGGTTGTCCCCAAGGAGATCAGCAACAGGAAGCTCAAAACTCAGGTTGGACGAAGAATAGACACAAGGAACACAACGTTAGAAGTTCTACGGAAGGTACCACACCAATATCTGTACAGACGTTCTACAGAAATTATGACGGCAAATGGAGAAGATCTAGTAGCGGAATGGGGGAACTCGCAATGTGACAGACAAAGTTTTCCCCAAGGAGTTCATGCAGCAGGAAGCCATCAGACTAAGGCTAGAAGGCAAGGTTGGACCAAGATTAGACACCAGCAGATGTGAAGACATTAATCCAAGGCTAAGTCATTTCAGAATGCAAATCTACAATCACACCCAGCCCTCAACAGTTCTCAGAAAAACAGCTTGGAAATTAAATGTGTTTTGTCAGACAAGGGTTTGTTGTTGTTGTTGTTTTGGTTCTTTTCCAAACAACAACCCCCGAAGCCCAGTGTGAATCTACTGTGGAGTTGTATTTGTGATACTAAGACACCGTCTAGTGCAATATTTAGAACTTCCTGCCATCCCGCAATGTGCAGGAAGGGGACGTCGCAAAACAGAAACCTCTTTCTCTTTTTGATGTTGATGTTGACGGACACTCAGTAGCTGTAACTTTAAGATGCGTGGACGTCAACTCCTGGGAGTTGAAGTCCACACGTCGGAAAGGTCCCAGCGTTGGGGAAACAAGTCTTGCAGATCTTGCTTAGTCCCAGGGACGAAGGATGAACATTAGAAGAAGAAAACCCAGCCGCCCGCCGGAGGAATCTCCTACCTGTCCACTGTTGACCGCTGAATGCCGTGCAGAGCAGTTGAAGATGACCATGGTGAGGAATTTGATCAACTCAGCTTTGCTGTCGAAGGTGGATGGAACACCTGTCGGGGGACGGACAGGACGATGGGTATTGACCAATGATGGGTTTCACATTTTGTTACCGCCGGTTCGCCCTGCGTACACATGCTCGCTTCTGCGCATGCACCTGAACTTTCGTGCATGCACTTTGCTCACACTTGCGCCTTACATGTGTATACGCAAGGTAGTTGAAAACACAGCCCAAGAACCAACCGCACAGTGTAAAAAAGAGATGATTTCCCTCACTCCGAGGGGAGAGCGTGGAAATCTCGTAAAAGGTTGCACATGGGCGGAGGTGGGTTTCGCATAATTTTACCACCGGCTTGCTGCGCAACTATTCTGTCCCCCTCGCCTCAGTCCGAGTGATGACCTAATTAGCCGGCAACTATCAGCTCTGGCAGCAAACTAGCGAGCGTCTGCCAAGTGTCTCTGTTATCTCTCTTGATGCCGATGAGTCAACCAGGAACAAACAGTACTTCAGCTCTAGTTAAGCAGTTGATTTGTTTGCCACGAAGTGGCATAGCAGCCCTTGCTGCTTTTATATCCTGTGGGGTGTGGCTCCATGACTCAGCACTTCCTAGGCCTGCCCCACCCCTGCTTCTGTTGTTCCCGCCTCTCCTGCCTACGAAACCTAGGGTCCAGCCAGGCCTGATTGCCATCAGCCGGGTCTGGAGGCGTGGCCTGGGGGGGGAAAGAGTCAGGGGACGGAGGCCTCGTTACCTCCTCCACCTGGCCTGCCTCTGGCTCCTGGAGCTGAGCCAGGGAAGCCGGTGCTCCCGAGGTAAGTCCTGATGGCCCTTCCCCCTCACTTTCCGAGTCACTTTCTGCCAGGGGGCTCTGCTCGGGAGGTCCAGACACAATACCTTCCGTGCATGCGACCAGCCTTCTTCACATGTGCTTTGCTCGTGTGCGTGGCTTGCACGCTTAGAAAATGTGGCTAAATAGGACGGCATAGTGCCGGGCAGGTGGGTGGGCCCCCCACCCGCAGGTCACCACTACCAGGTTGTCCAAACCTGTCTGAACCATCTGAATAACACCACTACACATAGGGACAAAATCAGGGGTGAAATTCGACCGGATCAAACCGGCTCAGGCGAACCGGTAGGGACGATTTGAATCAGTTCGCCAAACCGGTAAAAATCACCCTTGGTTGGTCCCGCCTACCCCCACCCACTCGCCCGGTTGCCACTCACCTCTTCCGGCTGCTGCAGCCTGTCCCTCTAAGGTGGTCCCCGGGAAAGTGAGGGCCAGGGGAGACCATAAAGGGAGCAGCTGCTCTGCTGTGTATGAATGGAGGGAGAAAAATCCGGCTTCACTCTGCCACAGCATTCACTATGAGCCCTTCTCGTGCTCATACACACATTTTTTCCCTACCGGGTTCTGTGGGTGTGGCTTGTTGGGGGGGGGTCATGTGACTGAGTGGGCATGGCCATGAGTGTCATCTAGTTGGCCACGCCCACTCGGTCACAGGACACCCCCCCCACCAAGCCACGGCCACAGAACCGGTAGGGAAAAAAATGTGAATGTCACTACTGGACATAATGTCATCGAACGTCTGCATCGCTGAGAACTTCAGGCATGGTGGACCATATATCTACTTCTGGCCCATGTCCAGCCAAGGGATGTATTATTCAGCTTGGTTTGTCCATTGTAATTTCCATTTCTGAGCCTCTGGTGGCTCAGACTGCTAAGACAGTCTGTTATTAACACAGCTGCTTGCAATTACTGCAGGTTCAAGTCCCACCAGGCCCAAGGTTGACTCAGCCTTCCATCCTTTCTAAGGTAGGTAAAATGGGGACCCAGATTGTTGGGGGCAACAAGCTGACTTTGTATATAATATACAAATGGATGAAGACTATTGCTTGACATAGTGTAAGCCGCCCTGCGTCTTCGGAGAAGGGCGGGATATAAATGCAAAAAAAAAAAAACAACCCAGGAATTTGGGTCAAGGAAGGAAGAAAGGAGACATCGATCTCTGGTGGATGTACCACCAAGGTTAGTCAAGCCAAGGTCTTTTAGCAGAAAGCATTAGGAGCATCGACGTGGATGGTGCGCTTCCTTCCAGACGGTTATTTAGTATGTTCAACGGAGGACCGTTTTGAAACCCATTTCCAAGTAGAAATGGCAGGGGTTGGCTGCCGAGGGGTCGCAGGGGTTTGGGAGAAGCTAAGATTCTGTGCAGTGCGGAGAACCCCCAAATCCCACTCCTGGCTGGTCCCGCCCACCCCTCCCCTCCCCTCCCAGGAGTCCCCCACGCAGCCCATTTTGGATGCAGGTAGTGCAGGGCACGCACGGATACTTGGGGAGAGTGGAAAAACAGGCCTTCTGGCCTCCAGAGGGCCAACGGAGCCTGGGTAGGCCGTTTTCGCTCTCCCGGAGGCTTGAGAAAAGGCTCCGAAGCCCGAGGAGGGCAAAAACACCCCCTCCCCACCATGGTGCAGGAGGCTTACTAGGCCACGCCCACTGTGGCCCCTCCCACTCCTCTCCTCCCCTCCCAGGAGTCCCCACGCAGCTCGTTTTGGATGCAGGTAAGTGCAGGGTGTGCGTGGATGCTCGGGGAAGGCGAGAAACAGGCCTTCTGGCCTCTAGAGGGCCTCCAGGGCCTGGGGAGGCTGTTTCGCCCTCCCGGAGGCTCGAGGAAAGCCTCTGAAGCCCAGGGAGAGCAAAAACGCCCCCCCCCCGGTGGTGCAGGAGGCTGACTAGGCCACGCCCACCATAGCCATTCCCATCAGCAACCAGGCAGAGAATCCCTTGCTAACATTTTTGAAGCCCACCCCTGAGAAAGGGTGTGGAGGAAACCAACTTGGTTCCGTCTATGTGGATTCGATCTTCTAGCTGAGGAATTCAGAGAGGTCCTCAAGAGAGACCGGGATGGGGACGCCTTGGTGGCAAAAACCTTACCTGACGATTCCCTACTCAAGAAAGCTTCTGTGAAGATCTCATGAATCCAGGCTTGTAGCTCAGGGTCCTCCTTGACGGCGTCATCGGATTTGTAGTAGAATTCAACAGTGCCGGAGACGAATCTGAAAATCACCGAAGCAAAATGGAGTTATTTGTGGCCCTAAATCCCAGAAGTCCTCGGAGTTCTGACCGCAGCCCGAAGAACAGAAAATGGACAGATGTATCCTTGCCACTTTGGACTTTACAATGTAAAATGGAGTTCCTCCAAACTTCATTTCTGATGTTCTGTCCTCTGAGAACATTGCAAAGAGAGGGGAGAACTTCCAGAGGAAGGGAAGGTCCACGAGACCCAAGAATCGTGAAGGAGGCATCCGGCAGAGCTTTCCAAAAAATGAGAATTTGTGGAAAAACCTTCTGACCACACTAAATGTCTATGGAGATCCTCAATCATCCAGGCAGGGATGGGATTCACTTGGTTCGGTCCGGTTTGGATGAACCGGATATTAATTGTAATTTGGTTCGTTGAATCGATAGTTGCAAGTGTTAAGGGTAATCTGGGTTCACAACCAAGGTTGTGGACTGTTGAGCAGAGTACCCTATGCATGAAAACGACTGAGACTGGTTGTATACAATAACAGTCACATGTAGACAAACTGGGGTTTGATATTCCTTTACTTTTAGGGAAAAGGCAAAATCATAGTCCAAAAACAATTCCAGGTCACACACATATAAAGCCAGTCAGTCAGGGATGTTGCAAATATCACGTCTTCTTACCAACGTAGACTTGCACAACAAACAAGGTCTTCTTTCAGTTCGGCAAAACACAGTTCAATTCACAACAGTCAGTATCTTGAGGAATCAGTAACTAGCCATGATCAAGCAACAATCATAAAGCTCAAATATACAGTTGCAGCATGTCACCAGCTTACAATGCTGTAGCGTCCCTGTAGATTCCCCACAAGCCATAATTTAGTAGTCCTTTTATACATTGGCTGCAGAGCTCAACCAATCAGGATGCTTGCAATGATGCAGCACAGCCTTAAAGCAATATCATGCCTTTCTTACAAACATACATAGTTAGTTTATATATTGCCTGGCCAACTAGTTAGACAAATAACCATTTCCTGACAGCAAGGAGTGACTGACCCAGCCCCTCCCAGGAGTCTCCACACGGCCCGTTTTGGATGCCAGGTTAAGTGCAGGGCCCACGCAGAGGTTCTGGGAGGGTGAAAAATGGGGCCTACCAGTAGTACCAGAAATGCAGAAATGGGTCCGTTTCCAGCCTCCGGAGCCTGGGGGAGGCTGTTTTCGTTCTCCCGGAGGCTTGAGGAAAGCCTCCGGAGCCTTAGGAAGGCAAAAATGCTGCCCCCACCATGGTGCAGGAGGCCAAATAGGCCACGCCCACCATGGCCACGCCCAACCCTGTGTCCAGGTCATGGTTGCCCCACACGTGCTTTTTCAAGAGGCAACCGGGCTTTGTTTTTCCTTGAAGAGGTGTCACTTCTCATCCAAGAAGCTTCTTCAGTTCTGAAGAACTGATCGCCTTTGCTTCTGAAGGAGAACTGATGAAGCTTTCTTGGATGAGAAGCGAAAGGTCTTCAAGGAAAAATCCAAAGAGAGTCCAGTGGCCTCTTGGAAAAAAAGCACCTTTGGGACCTCTCAGCTCACAAACACACACACACACACACACACACACACACACACACACACACACACACAGAGTATCTGAAAGTCTTCTAAACAAGAAGAGAAAGGGAAGGAGAGACTACCACGAGGCCAAGAATTCTGAAGGAGGCATCTAAGACACCTTCCCAGGAAATGACACTTGGCCAAGAAAACTTCTGACCCAGAAAAAAAACCAACCAAAAAAACCACCAGTATCTGAAAGTCTTCTAAACCGGTTTATCTGTTTGGGATTATTATAATTATTATTTTTTTTAGCTTGCCAGGTGTTTTCTTAATCATGAGCTTTGCTAATTAAAGAGGGGGAGCGAAGTTGTGGCTCCAAGGAATCCATTGGGCTGAATTTGCAGGACCGTATCTGGAAAACGAAGACGTGACTTCCACAATGAACACCTCCCGCCCCAAATCCTCGGGGAAGAATAGTTGATTCCCTTGAACCGTCCTCGTTCGGTACAATTTGTTTCCGGACCAGCCTGCGAAATAGACACCTCTTAGAAATAGAACTATTTTGATTCAGAACGGGGCTGCTATGCTGAATTACCACAATTTAGATCAAAGTAGTTGTAGCCGCTGTTTCTGCGTCTGGTTGTCCTTGCAGGGCTGACGTTTAACAAACGTCTCCGCCCCCCCGAGGACTTAGCGTCAGTTAAAAGTCGGTCGGTCAGGGACCACCGTAAACATCTCACTTGGGGTAACTGAGTGGGGGTGTCTTTGTGGGGGGATCCACGTTTGCACACAAAAAAACCACACAACAACAACCACCAAAGTGGGGAAGAGAAGAGGTGTTTGGGGGTCGGCAGTGGTGAAGCTCCGTGGAGACTTCAGGTTTTTCGATCTCAATGGAAGGTTCTTGCACGCCAGGCTAGAACCCATCAAGGACTAAGGAGAACGGTCTCAACAGTGAGAAGAATTAACCAGGGGAACAGCTTGCCACCAGAAGTTGGGGGAGGGGCTTCATCACTGGAGGTTTTAAAGAAGAGATTGGATAACCATTCGTCTGAAAGGGTATGGGGTCTTCTGCTCGAGCAGCGGGTTGGACTAGAAGACCTCTGAGGCCCCTTCCAGCTGTATTTTGATTATTATTAAGAAAGAAAGAAAGAAAGAAAGAAAGAAAGAAGGAAGGAAGGAAGGAAGGAAGGAAGGAAGGAAGGAAGGAAGGAAGGAAGGAAGAGGGGGGATGAAGGAAGAGGAAAGGGAGGGAGGAAGGAAGGAAAAGAGAAAGAGAGAGAAAGAGAGGGAGAAAGGAAGGAAGGAAGAAAGAGAGAAAAAAGGAAGGAAGGTGGAAGGAAGAGGAAAGGAGGAAGGAGGGATGAAGGAAGGAAGGAAGAGAGAGAGAAAGAAAGAAGGAAGGAAGGAAAGAGGGAGGGAGGGAGAAAGGAAGGGAGGAAAAGAGAAAGAGGGAGAAAAAGAGAGAGAAAGGAAGGAAGGAAGAAAGAGAGAAAAAAGGAAGGAAGGAGGAAGGGAGGGAGGGAGGAAGGAAGGAAGGAAGGAAGGAAGGAAGGAAGGAAGGGAGAGAGAGAGAGAGAGAAAGAGAGAAAGAAAGAAAGAAAGAAGGAAGGAAGGAAGGAAGGAAGGAAGAGGGAGGGATGAAGGAAGAGGAAAAGAAAGAAAAAGAAAGAAAGAAGGAAAGGGAGGGAGGGAGGGAGGAAAAGAGAAAGAGGGAGAAAAAGAGAGAGAAAGGAAGGAAGGAAGAAAGAAAGAGAGAAAAAAGGAAGGAAGGAGGAAGGAAGAAAGAAAGAAAGAAAGAAAGAAAGAAAGAAAGAAAGAAAGAAAGAAAGAAAGACAGAAAGAAAGAAAGAAAGAAAGGAGAGAAGCAACCTGGAATTAAGGAGAAACTTCCTAATTGTGAGAAGAATTAACCAGTGGAACAGCTTGCCACCAGAAGTTTTGATTGCGCCATCACGGGAGGTTTTCAAGAAGAGATTGGACAACCATTTGTCTGAGAGGTTACCGGATCTCCTGCTCGAGCAGCGGGTTGGACTAGAAGACCTCCGAGGCCCCTTCCAAGTCTGTTATTCTGTTATCCCTTCCTCCTGAATTTTGGCCGCTTGCGTGTCTATTCCAAAAGGGAACGTGGCATGATTTAATGGGAATGAGAGTGGCCAACATGGCAAGGGATGAGTGGGTGGACAGTGAAATTATCCTTTCTCTTCCTTTCCTTCTTGGGTGCCACAGAGCCCTTGGCTAATTTGAATTATTCTCGTTGGGCTGGAATGCGCTCACCACCTTCGGAGCCTCAAAAGTACATTACGGCAACTTGATTGGGAAGTTACGGCCTTCCCACCCTCTGATTTAACTCACGGCTTCCCACTCACCCACCCAGCCCCGGCACTGTGGTTGGGAGGTGCGCAACACCTGGTTGTAAAGGGGATGAGATGGCAGTCCAGGATTTTGACAAGCCTTGGCGTGCGGGATTTGTTCAGGGGAACGAGGGCTTTGCAGCCAGGCAGCCTCCTGCGGTTACAAATGCTCAGATTTTTCCACCCACAGCTAAACAACGCACAGAGGATAAGCTAAAACATCTATCAGTCAGTCAGTCAGTCATTCTGCCTGCCTGCCAATCTATCGATCTATCATCCATCCATCCATCTATCCGACAGTTAGAACAATTAATCAGTGGAACGACTTGCCTGCAGAAGTTGTGAATGCTCCAACACTGGAAATTTTTAAGAAAATGTTGGATAACCATCTGACTGAGATAGTATAGGGTTTCCTGCCTGGGCAGGGGGTTGGACTAGAAGACCTCCAAGGTCCCTTCCAATTCTGTTGTTGTTGTTGTTGTTGTTGTTGTTGTTGTTGTTGTTGTTGTTGTTATTATTATCACTATCTATCTATCTATCTATCTATCTATCTATCTATCTATCTTTCTTTCTTTCTTTCTTACCTATAATCGGTCTTTCTGTCAGTCTGTATCTCTCTGTCTGCCTATCATCTCTCTCTCTCTCTCTCTCTCTTGGTCTCTTTCTCTCTCTCTCTCTCTCTCTTGGCCTCTCTCGGTTTCTCTCTGTCTCTGTCTCTCTCCCTCTGTCTCTCTCTCTCTCTCTGTCTCTGTCTGTCTGTCCAACTCTCTTGGTCTCTCTTGGACTCTGTCTCTCTCTCTCTCTCCCTCCCTCCCTCTCCCTCCCTCTCTCCCTGTCTCTGTCTCTGTCTCTCTGCCTCTGCCTCTCTCTCTCTCTCTCTCTGTCTCCCTCTCCCTGTTTCTCTCTCTGTGTGTCTCTCTGTTTCTCTGTCTCTCTCCTCTCCTGTCTCTCTCCTCTTTCTGTCTCTCTCTCTCTCTCTCCCTCTCCCTGTCTCTCTCTCTCTGTCTCTCTCTGTCTCTGTCTCTCTGTCTCATTCCTTCTTCCTCTCTCTCTCCCTCTCCCTCTCCCTGTCTCTCTCTCTGTCTCTCTCTGTCTCATTCCTTCTTCCTCTCTCTCTCCCTCTCCCTCTCCCTGTCTCTCTCTCTGTCTCTCCCTGTCTCTGTCTCTCTCTTTCTTCCTCTTTCTCTCCCTCTCCCTGTCTCTCTCTCTCTCTCTGTCTCTCCCTGTCTCTGCCTCTGCCTCTTTCTGGAAGCAACAGATGAAAACTAATCAAAGAGAGAAGCAACCTAGAACTAAAAAGAAATTTCCTGACAGAACAATTAACCAGTGGAACAACTTGCCTCCAGAAGTTGTGAATTCTCCAACACTGGAAGTTTTTAAGAAGAGATTGGACAACCATTTGTCTGAAATGGTAGAGGATTTTCTGCCTAAGTAGGGGGTTGGACTAGAAGGCCTCCGAGGTGCCCTCCCACTCTGTTATTATGTGTTTATCCTGTGTACTTGTTCATCAGGTTAGCTCCTTGTGTTTTCAAGGTTCTAAATTTGACTAGAGGGGAAGATTGTAGGTGAAAATTAGATTTGTTTGGAGATATATATATATATGTTTTCTGAGATTTTCGCGGGTGTTTGTATATAGGTCTTTGGTTATTCGGGTTTTCTCCCACGTAAAATTGGAAGTGACTTGGCGACGTTTCAACGAAGTCTCATTCGTCATCTTCAGGCTTCAGCTTCGTGCTTCTGGGACTTCGTCGAAATGTCGCCAAGACACTTCCAATTTTACGCGGGAGAAAACCCGAATAACCAAATACCTACATATATATCTATATCTATATATCTCTATCTCTATCTCTATCTCTATCTCTATCTCTATATCTATATCTATATCTATATCTATATCTATATCTATATCTATATATGTAGGTCTTTGGTTATTTGGGTTTTCTCCCATGTAAAATTGGAAGTGTCTTGGCGAAGTTTCAACGAAGTCTCATTCGTCATCTTCAGGCTGGTGTTTACTGCTTCGTGCTTCTAGGAGCAATGCTTCTAGGAGCAACCCGTGAAAATCTCCAATATATATATATAAATCATAAATATAAATATATATAAATATATATATAAATCATGTCCCTTTGTACTAAGATGTTGTAGAACAATGTTTTTCAAACTTGGGACAACTTTAAGATGCGGGAACTTCAGTTCCCAGAATTGAAGCCCACACACCTGGCCAAGTTTGAAAAGAAAAAAAAAGTTTGAAAAAAAAAACCCCCTAATCTTACATAGCTTCTTCTCCAGAAACACTATACATCTAACCAGAGCTTACAAAACATTTGCTAGACCAATTCTTGAATACAGCTCGCCTATCTGGAGCCCACACCACATTTCAGACATCAATACAATTGAACGTGTCCAGAAATATTTTACAAGAAGAGTTCTCCACTCCTCCGAATACCACAAAATACCTTATACCACGAGACTTGAAATCCTGGGTTTAGAAAACTTAGAACTCCGCCGCCTCCGACAGGACTTGAGTTTAACTCATAGAATCATCTATTGCAATGTCCTTCCTGTTGAAGACTACATCAGCTTCAATCACAACAATACAAGAGCAAACAATAGATTTAAAAATGTGAACCACTCCAATCTTGATTGCAGAAAATATGACTTCAGTAACAGAGTTGTTAATGCTTGGAATGCACTACCAAATTCTTTGGACTCTTCCCAAAATCCCAAAAGCTTCAAAGTCAATGGGGGAAAAGCTGGATTCGCTGAACGACCATCTCACTAACTGAACCGCAGCAGTGATGGGTTTCTAATTTTTTTTACTACCGGTTCTATGGGCGTGGCGTGGCTTGGTGGGCATGGCAGGGGAAGGATCCTGTAAAATCTCCATTCCCACCCCACTCCAGGGGAAGGATACTGCAAAATCCCCATTTCCTCCCGATCAGCTGGGACCTGGGAGGCAGAGAATAGATGGGGTGGGCGTGGCCAGGCAGCATTTTTACTACCGGTTCCCCGAACTCCTCAAAATTTCCGCTACCGATTCTCCAAAACTGGTCAGAACTGGATGAAACCCACCTCTGAACCATGTCAGTGATTCACTTAACAACTCTGGCCCGAATGGCCCCGTCAAATGAAGCCAAATTTACTTCACATTCATCTCGCTTAGCGAGGGGAATTTTTGGACTCGACAGTGGTCCTAAATTGAGGTATTTAGAGCTTACTTTCCAGCCAGGGAGACTCACCTTTGGTCCTCCTGAAGACAGAACCCATCCAAAGGTGGGCTTTACATTCTGGTCACAACTGGTTCACCCAGCACCGGAAATGTGAGCGTGCCCCATCCGCGCATGCATGCGATGTCAAACAACGCGGCAATTCGCTCTCGCGCGCCTTCCACACATGCATGCAACCTCAAAACCACAGTGAAATAGGAGAGGATTGCGCCTGGCCGGGTGAGTGCTACTACCGGTTCTCCTGAACCGGTTCGAACCGTCTGAATCCCACCTTCAGAACACAGCTACCCGATGCTCACTCACTTCTCAATGGCGGCCCAGATCTTCATCCCATCATCCCGGTAGTAGAAGTTGGGCAAGGAGGAGACCCCTCTTTCTTCAAGGTCATCGGGCAGGCACAGGGACGTGTAGTTGGAGGCTTCTACCCCTTTAGCCAGCAGTTTCAGCATGCCATCCCGGCCTGTAGCTGTGGCCTGGAGAAAAGGAGATATGAGGTCAACCCAACTGTTCGCGAAAAGCGGATTCTCTTCCAGGAGAACCTGAGGTGGACTCATCAGCTGGTACCAGTTGACTTGGGTGTGACCTCCTGGGTCCTCCTGCCTGTTGTGGCCCACCAGCGGCCAGCAGAACTGGTAGCAGATTCGGTCAGTGAGGAGGTTGGGGAGGAACATGAGCCAACCCTGGAGTCTGGGGAAGGCTCTGCATCGGAGGGCTCTGCATCAGAGGCAGAGAGGGGGCCAGGGCTATATGCCAATTTTCAGCTGCCTTCAGAGTCGGACATCAGTGAGGCAGACGAACAGCTGGAGCCTGTTCCCAGCGTGCGCATGCGCAGAGTTGCCAGACAAAGGGAACAGCTAAAGAACAAGGGTCGACTCAGGAGTAAAGCCACAGGTGGACGATGAATGGGCCCCTTCCAGAAGGAATAGAAGGGGAGCGAAAGGTGAATGGAGTTTGGAGGAGACAATTAGTGTGCTTAATTGGTTCATGATTCTCCGAGACTCCTTGCCAAGTTTTGAAGATATCGGCCTGGCCGCTCTCCAAGCCAGATAAGGTCTGTGACTGTAAATTCTCCCTTGAAAGACTTTGCTGGATGTGAACGAGAGGAATTCACAATAACTTAATAAAAAAAGGAGGGTTATCTTGGGATAAGGAGTTTGGGAACGCCTGGGTCAGAACACTGTCTTCTCATGAGAAGTTAAAGACGGGAAGTATCCTTCAGCGCTAGCAATAGAAACTCAAGGAACATGCATGGAGGAAGATGGAGGAGAACATCCGACCAGTGGCTGCTGCTGGTTTGGTTTCCAATTCATCATTAGTAGGGTCTCGTTGGGATCTTCTAAATCAGGGGTCACCAACCTTTCGGATCTCAGGGGCCACTAAATTCATAATTTAAAATCCTGCGGACCACTAATACGATCTGCCTTATGACCGGCTGGGTGGGTGTGGCTAGGTGGTCATGTGACTGGGTGGGCGTGGCGAACTCGATGTTACTCACGACACCGCCAGCCTCTACTCGCCCCTCCCCTCCCAGCCACTCCTCGCCTCCCCACCCAGGCTCCTTAGGGCCCCAACAGGAAGCAGTTGTTGGAGCTAAGCAGCCATCATGAGAAAGAGTTGGCAAAACAGCTCAGTTCAAATTGGATCTGACCGAGAAGGTGGGTCAGTAGAAACACCTCACTGAGGACTAGGAGCATAGGCTTTCCAAGCAGAGGAAAGATCTGTGGGAGTGCAGGGCCAGGTACAGGCACCTGAGGCTCAGTGGGCTGAGATGGTCAGCCAGGCCATGATGCAGTCCCACTGGAACAAGGCCCTCCGGCTCTTCGCCATTGGCGGCCCTTCCCTCCAGCCCTCACCCAAAGCCCCACATCAAGAGGCTGAAGCAGACCCCAAGTCCGAATTTCTGCCCTCCTTCGACCCACACAAAAAGACCCCAAAGGGAGAGACTCAGCAGCAACATTCATTGCATATATCTGGCCAAAGGGCCGTAGTTTGAGGACCCCTGATTTAGTGCAATATTTTAAAAAATTCAAATAATTTTTCTGGAGAACACCAAAATTTTCTCACAGACCACTAGTGGTCCATGGACCCCCAGTTGGTGACCGCTGTTCTAAATCATCTGTAAGTTCTTCGGCTACATTTCTGATCTGTTAGAACAGGGATCCCCAAACTTGGCAGCTTTTAAGACATATGGACTTCAACTCCCAGAATTCCTCAGCCGGCTAGGGAATCCTGGGAGTTGAAGTCCACAAAGTTGCCATGTTTGGAGATTCCCCCGCGTTAGAAAGTCCAGATTTTCGACTACTTCGACATCGCCAACTACTTTTAGTAGAGTTTTGAGGAGAGTCGCACTTACATTTCTCCCATTCAGATCAGCGTTTCTGAAGCTAAGTCATGAGAAGGTATGGACTTCAACTCCCAGAATTCCCCAGCCAGCTGAGGAATTCTGGGAGTGGAAGTCCACGCCTGTTCTGTTTCCCTCCCCCAATACTCCCAACAAAGAGTCAGTCAAAGGCCTCCTTTTCTAATTTATTTACATAGATAAATGTTCTGGCCATCTCTACCCACAGGTCTGCCAAGTCTCTGGAGATAACTAGGAAATTATAGATAAGGCCAGAATTACTCACGAATATATTCTTCCCTCCATTGATACAGTTTGCCCACGCAAATTCACTGCTTTGTCCAAGACAAAAAACCAGGAAGTTCCACCTCCTTTTTATAGTCTCTGCAGATGTCACTGCATGACTCATCATTCGTTGGCTTTGTCCCAACGCTTCCTCTGCTGCGCGCGCCGGTCACGTCTGCCCAGTCTTGCATCACTCCAAAACTGTTCTTGGGGCGTTGCCAAATCAGAAGAAGGCCCGGGAGAATCAGGCCTTGCCGGCCCCTCCTCCTCCCTTTGGGTGGGTGCCAGGGAGGGAGAGGGCCCAGGAGAAGCAGGCCTTGCCAGGTCTTCTCCCTTACTTTCTGAATCATCCGAGTCCAGGAGTCCGAGTCCAGGAACCTGGGTCACAACAACACCTCTTAAAATCGCCACGGTTGAGAAATGTTGGTTTGAAGGACCGTATAAAAGAACGGAGAGCCAGTGAAAAGAAATGCAGGGTGGTGAATGTTGGACGCTCACAGGAATTATCTTTCGTATTTCCAACTGACGAAATAAGACTCGGTAAAAAGCAAAATTGATTGGTTTGGCAGGCTGTAGAACCGTGATGATGAACCTGTGGCATGCTTGCCACAGGTGGCACACATAGCCATATCAATGGGCACGTGAGCTCAGCTCTGCCCTGATTTTCGGGCCTTCTGGGCCAACTAGAAGTAGGGAAACAGCCTCCGGAGGGCCTGGGGTGGTGGTGGGGAAGGCCAGTTTTTCTCTCTCATCTGACTCCAGAGCCTCTCTATGAGTCTGGGGAGGGTGAAAACTTTCCCAACCCCACCGGAGGCCCTCAGGAGGCCAGAAACTACCCATTTGCCAACTTCCAGTTAGATAGAAAGTGACTTTTGCTGTCCCCAGCCTCCAGAGACTCATAGAGAGGCTCTGGAGCCAGGTGAGAGAGAAAAACGGGCCTACCAGGCCATCGCATGCCAGGAGCAGGGTGGGGTGGGGTGAGGGTGAATCACGCGCGCATGCGTGGGGGCAGGGTGCATAGAATTATGGGTGTGGGCACACGCGACCCCCACCACCCCCCGCCTCCTGGCCCACGATGGCAAAAAGGTTAGCCATCACTACTCTAGAAGTGTTGTGACCCAGGTTCCTGGACCCGGACTCCTGGACTTGGATGATTCAGAAAGTGAGGGAGAAGACCTGGCAAGCCCTGCTTCTCTTGAGCCCTCTCCCTCCCTGGCACCCACTCAAAGGGAGGAGGAGGGGCCGGCAAGGCCTGATTCTCTCGAGCCTTCTTCTGATTTGGCAACGCCCCAAGAACAGTTTTGGAGTGATGCAAGACTGCGAGGCATGACAGCGCGCAGCAGAAGCAGCATTGGGATAAAGCCAAGGAATGATGGTCATGCAGTGACATCTGCAGAGACTATAAATAGGAGGTGGGACTTCCTGGTTTTTTGTCTTGGACAAAGCAGTGAATTTGTGTGGGCAAACTGTATCAATGGAGGGAAGAATATATTCGTGAGTAATTCTGGCCTTATCTATAATTTCCTCGTTATCTCCAGAAACTTGGCAGGCCCGTGGGTAGACGTGGCCAGGACATTTATCTATGTAAATAAAAGTAGAAGAGGAGGCCTTTGACTGACTCTTTGTTGGGAGTATTGGGGGAGGGAAACAGAACAAGAAGGTGCATGTGTGAAGTTGTGTTCTCCAGTTGAACTTGTGATGTGGAATGCGCAGGCCAAGCTTCCTGTTGTCAAAATATCCTTTTGGAAGATTTCTTACCTTATCAAAGACTCCACCGGGCTGGATAAGATTGGTCCGAGCAAGCGTATTAATATGGAGGGTATAACGGGTATGTGGTATCAGGAGCTGAAATGAAGAAAAAAAGGAAGGGAAGGGAAGGGAAGGGAAGGGAAAGGAAGGAAGGAAGGAAGGAAGGAAGGAAGGAAGGAAGGAAGGAAGGAAGGAAGGAAGGAAGGAAGGAAGGAAGGAAGGAAGGAAGGAAGGAAGGACAGAGAGAAAGAAAGAAGGGAGGAAATTCAAAATAAGGAAGGAAGAAGATAGAAAAGAGGCAGGAAGGAAGAAGAAAGAAAGAAAGAGAAAAGAGGAAGAGAGGAGGAAAATAGAAAAGAAGGAAGAAGGAAGGAAGGAGGAAGGAAGAAGAAAGAAAGAAAGATAGAAGGAAGGAAGGAGGAAAATAGAAAAGAAGGGAGGGAGGAAAGGCAGAGAGAAAGGAGAAAGGGAGGAAATTCAAAATATGGAAAGAATGAGATAGAAAAGGGAGGAAGGAAGGAAAGAAAGAAAGAAAGAAAAAGAAGAAAAGAGAAAGAAAGAAAGAAAAGAAAAGAAAAGGAAGGAAGGAAGGAGGAAGGGAGGAAAATAGAAAAGAAGGGAGGGTGGAAGGAAGGAGAGAGAGAGAAAAGGGAGGATGGAAGGAAGGGAGGAAAGAAGGAGAAACAGAGAAGGGAGGATGAGGATGAGAGGAAAATGGAGAAGTAGGAAGGGTGGAAGGAAGGAGAGAAAAAGGAGGATGGAAGGAAGGGAGGAAACAGGAGAGGAGGAGAAACAGAAGGAGGATGGAGGAAAATAGAAAAGAAGGGAGAGTGGAAGGAAGGAGAGAGAGAGAAAAGGGAGGATGGAAGGAAGGGAGGAAAGAAGGAGAAACAGAAAGGAGGATGGGAGGAAAATAGAGAAGAAGGAAGGATGGAAGGAAGGAGAGAGAAAAGGGAAATAAAAAAATAAATAAAGAAAGGAAGGGAGGAAAGTAAAGAAGAAGGAAAGGTGGGAGGGAGAGAGGAAAGGAAGGAAGGAATAAACAAGAGGAAGGACAGGACAGAAAGGAAGGAAGGAAGGAAGGAAGGAAGGAAGGAAGGAAGGAAGGAAGGAAGGAAGGAAGGAAGGAAGGGATACTGCTTAGACTTCACCATGGAATATAATCTGGGGAATTCTGGGAGTTGAAGTTCCCCCTCTTAACGGGGCCCAGTTTAAAAAACTGGGATAGTAGACCCCCCCAACACCCCAAAGATTTTCCTAAGGTCAATGTAGCTGGGCGATCCCATAGTCCCTGGCTTTCCAAAATCTCCGTAGTCATCTTCCCAGGTCGCTTTTGAAGGCCACCAACCCATCTTCAAAAACAAAACCGAGACAGTTGCCTCTCGCAACGTGTCCCGTCCCCCTGCCTCCCCCCCGCAAAAACAATCTCCCTCCAGATGATCTCTGGGAACCCCTCAACGGGTGCACAAGAGCGCTTGGGACCCCCCGTTCTCAAGGCAATTACCTTGTAAATAGGGTGGCACATCGGGAGCTGGCGAAGAGTAGCCATGGCATAGACCTCGCAGTGGAAATGGGCTTCCAGGAGGTGGGTGATGACCTCGTGGACGTGGAAGTTGGCCATTCGCACCCAGATCTTGGCTAAGGTCCAGTCCCATTTACGGTCTGTGGGCAGGAAGACGGGGCTTTCCAGGCTGTGGATCTGGCTCAGCTGGGGGAGAGGAAGGAGAAAGTGGATTTTAGCACATTCAGCTTCATGCAACATCTCCATGGCTTCCAATTGTTGATAATTAGAGAGCAAACTCGACTGCCTTCTGCTACTGATGTTGTTATGTAGTTGGGTCATGAAACGTCTGCAAGAAAACAACCAAGCTCAGAGAGCACCTAGGAGCCCACAGTCCTTAAGCAGAGAATTCTGGGAGTTGAAGTCCACCTAGCTTAAACAGGGAATTTTAGAAGTCCACCAACCTTAAACATGGAATTCTGAGTTAGGGTCCGCCTATCTTAAGCATGGAATTCTGGGAGTTGAAGTCCATCTAACTTAAGCATGGAATTCTGGGAGTCCATCTATCTTAAGCATGGAATTCTGGGGATTGAAATCCATCTATCTTAAGCATGGAATTCTGGGAACTGAAGTCCATCTATCTGAACCATGGAATTCTGGGAGTCCATCTATCTTAAGCATGGAATTCTGGGAGTCCATCTATCTTAAGCATGGAATTCTGGGAGTTGAAGTCCACCTATCTTAAGCATGGAATTCTGGGAGTTGAAGTCCATCTATCTTAAGCATGGAATTCTGGGAGTTGAAGTCCGTCTATCTTAAGCATGGAATTCTGGGGACTGAAGTCCACCTATCTCCAGCCATCTTTGAGGGACCAAGGTTGAGAAACACTGATCACCTGGATAGCTATCGGCATCATCTGTTGCTCCGAGTTGAGGTACAACAGGCAAATTGGGGCTGCGAGAAACTGGTGCTTCCCATTCAGTTTGGTGGTCGGGATGTCCTCCAAGATCTTGTAGTCGGCGATGAAGAGGTTCCCCTTCTGGGTAGGAGAGAAAGATATTGAAGGAAGACAGGTGTGAATTCAAGGTAAGTCTGCAATTTTGGAAAATCCAGATTTCCCAGTTGGGACCTGAAAGATTCAGGTCTCTTTGAAACCATCAGAGGAGACCGACCCAATGTTGTTCCCATTTTAGAAAGGGGGAATAGCATTGAAGGATGTGTTTTGGGTTCTACCATGAAGGAAGGACGTGTTTTGGGTTCTACCATGAAGGAAGGACGTGTTTTGGGTTCTACCATGAAGGAAGGACGTGTTTTGGGTTCTATCATGAAGGAAGGACGTGTTTTGGGTTCTACCATGAAGGAAGGATGTGTTTTGGGTTCTACCATGAAGGAAGGATGTGTTTTGGGTTCTACCATGAAGGAAGGATGTGTTTTGGGTTCTACCATGAAGGAAGAACATGTTTTGGGTTCTACCATGAAGGAAGAATGTGTTTTGGGTTCTACCATGAAGGAAGAACGTGTTTTGGGTTCTATCATGAAGGAAGGACGTGTTTTGGGTTCTACATCAAGGAAGAATGTGTTTTGGGTTCTACCATGAAGGAAGGATGTGTTTTGGGTTCTACCACGAAGGAAGAATGTGTTTTGAGTTCTACCATTAAGGACTCATCTCCCCAATCTGAATTCTATTCCAATTTAGCATCCTCCAACTCAAACAATTCTAAATTGCATTAATAGAGGGATACAATCAAGGGAGGTACTAATACCACCCTATAAAGCCTTAGTAAGACCACACTTAGAGTCCTGCATCCAGTTTTGGTCACCACATTATAAAAAGATGTTGAGATTCTAGAAATGATGAGGGGACTGGAAGCTAAAACATATGATGAACAGTTGCAGGAACTGGACATTGCTAGTCTAGTGAAGAGAAGTACCGGGGTAGACATGATAGCAGTCTTCCAATATTTGGGGGGCTGCCACAGAGAGGAGGGGGACAAGCTATTTTCCAAAGAACCTGAAGGCCAGACAAGGATTAATGGATGGAAACTGACCAAGGAGAGATTCGACTTGAAAATAAGGAGAAATTTTCTGACAGTGAGAACAATCCACCCCTGGAACAGAAGTTGCCTTCAGAAGTTGTGCGAGCTTCATCCCTGGAAGCTTTCAAGGAGAGACTGGACTGCGATCTTGTCAGAAATGACGTAGGGTCTCCTGCCTGGGCCAGGATGGGGGTTGGACTAGATGACCTACAAGGTCCCTTCCAACTCAGTTAATCTCTTTTCTGTTAAACTCAGATCCTTGTGAGGAGACCTTCTTGGAAAGTTTGCACCCCGAGATAAAAATATTCCCCTTTTATTGGTCCTTGGAAGGTGTTCCAGGGACCCAAATCCCCAAACTTCTCCCACCCATCCGATGGGTCCACCTAAGGTTACCTTTAGTTCTTCTTCAAGGGTGGACTTTCCCAAGCTTCCAGCCACCATTTCTTCTGTCACGGGGAGATTTTTGGGAATCTCGGTGCATTTGCGGAGCAGGACGGGGTTGACTCCGTTGAGGAACTGGTACCCAAAGAAATCATCGTCCATCCAATGGTCCATGACGTATTCTGGATTTACAGAAAGGCTTCTTAGAGAAGGTTGTGAGGGCCTTTTTGCTACCGCTAAATATGGAGGCATTTAAGAAGGAAAGAAAGGGAAGGGTAGGGTAGGACAGGACACAACATGGTGATGATCACACCTCCGGGGTGTACAATATTTACAACCATTTGTTTAGTGACCGTTCAAAGTTATGATGGCTGTGAGAAATGGTGACTCGTGTCCATTTTTCACACTTACAACCAGGGATGGTATTCACTTATTTTCCCTATACCTCTACCTTAAGGTAAAGATTCCCCTCGCACATACGTACTAGTTCTTCTCGTTTGGATTATTGCAATGGTCTCTACATGGGGCTGCCCTTGAAGTGCACCCGGAGGCTGCAGTTAGTCCAGAATGCAGCTGCGCGAGTAGTAACGGGAGCCACTCATTGCTCCCATGTAACACCGCTACTGCGCAGTCTACACTGGCTTCCTGTGGTCTTTCGGGTGCGCTTTAAGATTTTGGTTACCACCTTTAAAGCGCTCCATGGCTTAGGGCCCGGGTACTTACGGGACCGCCTGCTGTTACCTTATGCCTCCCACCGACCCGTACGCTCTCACAGAGAGGGTCTTCTCAGGGTGCGTCCGCCAAACAATGTCGGCTGGCGGCCCCCAGGGGAAGGGCCTTCTCTGTGGGAGCTCCTACGCTTTGGAACGAACTTCCCCCTGGCTTACGCCAATTGCCTGATCTTCGGACTTTTCGCCGTGAGCTGAAAACGCATTTATTTATTCAAGCGGGACTGGCTTAAAAGTTTTATTAAATTTTAATTGGGATTTTTATGCATTTTAGGGTTTTAAATTTTTAAATTTCGGCCATTTATGTAATATGCTTGGTTTTAAGTTTGTTTTAATGTGTATATTGTGGGGTTTTTATTATTTGGCTGTACACCGCCCTGAGTCCTTCGGGAGAAGGGCGGTATAAAAATCTAATAAAATAAATAAATAAAATAAATAAATAGTTGTTTTCGACTCTAGGGAGCAGTCCTCATCTCTGTTTCAAAGCCGAAGAGCCAGCGCTGTCTGAAGACGTCTCCGTGGTCATGTGGCCGGCATGACTCAACGCCAAAGGCGCACGGAACGCTGTTCCCTTCCCACCAAAGGTGGCCCCTATTTTTTTCTACTTGCATTTTTACGTGCTATCGAAACTGCTAGGTTGGCAGAAGCTGGGACAAGTAACGGGAGCTCACCCCGTTACACGGCAGCACTAGGGATTCGAACCGCTGAGCTGCCGACCTTTCGATCGACAAGCTCAACGTCCTAGCCCCTGAGCCACCGTGTCCCTCCTATTTTCCCTACCGGTTAGCAAATGTGAGTGCGCGCCTCCACGCGCTTGTTCCGCTCGCACCCACCAATTCTGCGCATGCGCAGGGCCTCAAAAACGTGTCTAAATAGAACGGCATAGAGCCGAGATGGGTGGACGGGCCCACCAGCGATTTCCGCTATCGGTTCGGCTGAACCGGCGCGAACCGGCTAAATACCACCTCTGCTTATGACCTTTGGAGAATCTCCATGGTTACCTGATCAATATTTGAGTGATTGGCAATATATTTTAAGACGGTCGCCGTGTCCCCGGGGGGATCGCGTGATCCGTTTTTGCAACCGCGGCGATTCACTTAGCGACGTTGGCCAGCAAGGTCGTAAAATGGGGCACAACTCACTGAAGAAATATCTTTTGGGCTCCCTGGAGGTTCAGCGAAAAAGTAGCGGTATTGCAAGAGACAGGTTAACTTTACATGTCTTGCAATTGGCGGGAGGCTGATATTCTTTCAATATCGAAGGGAAATAAAAATATCCAAGCGTCCTTTTTATGCTTTTCTTCAAAAGTAATTTATTGTATTTATTTATCAAAGTTCTATCTCCCGCCCGTCTTTCGGTTAGAAGCAAGAAAAGGCCAGAGGGCCACAACGCAACTAAAGTGATGGATCTTTATTGAGAGAGAGAGAGAAAGAAAGAGGGAGGGAGGGAAAGAGAGAGAGAGAGAGAGAGAATAAAAGACAGTATTTGGGCGTTTGGGGACTTAGGAAAAAAAAAAGGAGAAAAAAGGAAAGAACGTTGGAAATGCATAAAATTATATGCAGAGTGGAGAAAATGGGAGAGGAAAAGCTATTCTCTTCCTCTCTTCCTTTTCTCGTCTCCAGGAATAATCCAGTAAAGATAAATAAATATTTGGGAATAGAGGAGGCTAAAAATCCATTTGCGTCTCTCTTGGTTATAGCTATTTATCATCCATCTTCCCTTGTTCTCTCTCTTCATCCATCCATCCATCCATCCATCCATCCATCCATCCATCCATCCATCCATTATCTCTAACTCTCCATCCATCTATCATCTTTATCTCTCCATCCATCCATCAGTCATTTCTTTTCTCCATCTCTCCATCATATTTATTCACCCACCCACCCATCCATTATCTCTATCTCTCCATCCATCCATCTATCATCTATCTATCTATCTATCTATCTATCTATCTATCTATCTATCTATCTATCTATCTATCTATATCCATCCATCCATCCATCCATCCATCCATCATCTCTCTCTCTGCCAATCATCTATCTACTTCCATCCATCCATCATCTCTATCTCCATCCATCATCTATCTCCATTCATCCATCCATCATCTCTATCTCTCCATCGATCATATCTATCTATCTCTATCCATCCATCCATCATCTCTATCTCTCCATCCATCATCTATCTCCATCCATCCATCAGTCATGTCTTTTCTCCGTCTCTCCATCCATCCATCCATCCATCCATCCATCATCTCTATCTCTCCATCCATCATCTATCTTCATCCATCCATCCATCCATCATGTCTATCTCTCCATCCATCCATCCATCCATCATCTCTATCTCTCCATCGATCATCTATCTTCATCCATCCATCCATCATCTCTATCTCTCCATCCATCCATCCATCCATCCATCCATCCATCCATCTATCATCTCTATCTCTCCATCCATCATCTATCTCCATCCATCCATCCATCATCTATCTCCATCCATCCATCCATCCATCCATCATCTCTATCTCTCCATCCATCCATCCAGCCAGCCAGCCATCTATCATCTCTATCTCTCCATCCATCATCCATCCATCCATCTATCATCTCTATCTCTCCATCCATCATCTATCTCCATCCAACCATCCATCATCTCTATCTCTCCATCCATCATCTATCTTCATCCATCCATCCATCCATCATCTCTATCTCTCCATCCATCCATCCATCCATCCATCTATCATCTCTATCTCTCCATCCATCCATCCACCCATCCACCCACCCATCACGTCTATCTCTCTCTCCATCCATCATATCTATCTGTCTGCCTGTCTGTCTGTCTGCTTCCCATCTCTCTCTCTCTCTCTCTCCCATCATCCCTCCCTCTCTCCCTCCCTCTCTCCCATCATCTACGCTGTCTGGTTCTGGAGCTCTTGGCCAAAGGGAGACCCACCTGTGACAGGAGTTTTGTGAAACCAAAAGATTTTGCGGAGATCATCCAGACTCTCCCACGATTCCACAAGATTCGAGAAGCCCTTCAGCCTCAGTTCAATCTCCCTGCGAGGAAGGACAAGCACAGGTGAGCTGGGGGTGGGGGGAATTGTGGGAGTTGAACCCACCACCATCCCCACATCTTCAAAGTTGCTAAGGCCAGACATTGCTGCGCCAGCCTCCCTGGAGTCGTAACCTTTAATTATTATTATTATTATTATTGAATTTAAATGGTGAATTTCCTCCAAGGTGGTAAAAAAATTCCCTTTGCGATCTTGGTTTCGAACCCGGGCGCTTGGTGGAGGGTCAGATTAGATGCCCTCAAGGCACATCTCCCAATGCGTTTCCAACATACGTTATCCTCTCTCTTTTACAAGGAGAGAGAGAGAGACCTAGAATGCTGACATCCTTTTAACAATTAACCAGTGGAACAGCTTGCCACTAGAAGTTGTGGGAGCTCTATCACTGGAGATTTTGCGATGCAACTGGACGGCCATTTGTCGGACATGCCATTGGCTCCCTTGCTCAAGCAGAGGGTGGGTCTAGAAGACCTCCAAGGTCCCTTCCAGCTCTCTCGCTCTTGTTCTGCTGCAGCCGAAGCTAAAACCCAGATCCCGACCCACCACATCCGTTACTCACGACTTGAGGGTGCGAACGGCGAAGACGGTGGTTTTGCTGAGCGAATACTTTGAATTTGAATGCAGCTCTTCGGTGGTGTGGGCATCGACGCACCTGGGCCAGCCCGGAGCGTACGTCTTCCAGCTGCGGTGAGAAAATCCAGCCCCAAAGATTTTTTTTTAACACAGACACACACAACACACATAAAACGCACACACAAAAGAGACTAGGGAACTCCTCGCTACGTGATGCAATAGGCGCGAAGATTATGCGTTGGAGGCGAATTACGTGTCTCGTTCTTCCCCAACTTGGCGCCCTCCACGGGGGCTGGGTTGCAAGGTCGTTGGTGCATGGGAATTATGGGAGTTGGAGTCCGAAAGGACAGCAGGGTGGGTGGGCACCAGTTTGGAGACGGAAATGCACAATTCCGCAAATCTTTCTGTGTTTATGGCAGCTTGGAGTGCTCAGCTACGGTTGTGAGTTCGCTATTCCCCTTTGTACTATATACACACACACACACACAAGCACAAACTCACACACAGGCACACCCAGAAATACACAGACTCAGAGACACAGGCACACACACACACAAACGTTGAACCACCGACACACAACCGCCGATGTGCGACACCTGTCGGCATGTGATTTATTGAGCTTTTCGACTCCCAGTAGGCCGACCGTGGATAAGTCCAAGAAAAGAAAACAGAAAGTTTAATTCAACTACATATGCTAGTTTTGTGAATCGCTCAGGAAATAATCCAGGCACGGGAAGGGTTTTTGTGGCTCCCGGTATTTTCTTTTTTGTGGGAAACGGGTCCGAGTGTCTCTTTCTGTGTTTAAGATTGCCAACCCTTGACGTAGAAAAACAAGCACGTACAAAAAAAAAAACGATAGAAAGACTGTACAGTAATTGAGACGAAACTGATTTTAAATCTAATAACAGCGGCAAGATTACTGATAGGACAGCATTGGAAGAAAAAAGAAGCATCTACAATAGAAGAATGGATATTGAAAGTTATCTGGCTGAGATGGCGAAAATCTCAGCCTCTTTGAAAGACAATACGCAGGAAAGATATTTAAACGAACGGGAAAAAATGGATCGACTATATTCAAAACAGATATCAGACGAAGAGTTATCAGACTGCCTTTGAATGATTAGGATGTATTATTTCTGATTGTTTTGGGGGAGGTTAGGAGTTGATGAGAATTGTAGGAGTATAATTGAGTTAGGAGGGAAATTTTTTTAGCATATGTTTGTTTTATTTTTATTTTTTTTAAATTTGCATTTATATCCCGCCCTTCTCCGAAGACTCAGGGTGGCTTACACTATCTTAGCAATAGTCTTCATCCTATTTGTATATTTATATACAAAGTCAACTTATTGCCCCCCCAACAATCTGGGTCCTCATTTTACCTACCTTATAAAGGATGGAAGGCTGAGTCAACCTTGGGCCTGGTGGGACTAGAACCTGCAGTAATTGCAAGCAGCTGTGTTAATAACAGACTGCATTAGTCTGTTGAGCAAGGTATATTTTTAACTATACCTTGTGTTTGTTCTGGGAAGTCGGGGGAAGGGGGTTTGTGAAGGGTGGGGGGGATGGGAGGAAGGGGAAAAAGTTTTGTAAAACTTTTTCAATAATAAAAAAAAGAAATAAAAAAAAGAAGAAGAAGTTATGAAGTTAAGCTGGAAATATTATATTTGAGAGATTTTATTCGAAATAATATTTGATTGATGGAGTAGTATTGGAAGATTGGATATTAAATGTTATGACAATTGAAGAAATATATAAGTGATGAAAATTTGAATTTGAGAAGCTGGATTGTAATTTAAGAAATGGACTTATGAAATTTGAAGGAATATACAAGTGGGTGAAAAAAATTTGAATTTTAGAAGATGGACTAATTTTTAAAATGGACTGTAAGAAGAACGGACATTAAATGTTATGGCAATTGAAGAAATATATAAGTGATGAAAATTTGAGTTCGAGAAGATGGACTGTAATTTGAGAAATGGACTTATGAAATTTGAAGGAATATACAAGTGGAAAAAAATTGAATTTGAGAAGATGGATTAATTTTAAAAATGGACTGTAAGAAGAAGTAATATGTGAAGTTGGTATTGCTTCTTTTCTTTTTTTCTTTTTATTATTCTTTCCTATCTCTTTATTTTTATTGTGAGGGGATCTAAAGTTTTAAATTTTTAAAGGTGGGAGGTTATGTATATTTTGTATACTTTAGCTTGTGATTGTTGGTCATAATACCCGGTATTTGCTCTGGGAAGTCTGGGGGGGGGGAAGGGGGAGGGGGGGGAAAGGGGGGGAAATGATACATGGATTGATTATTAATGTACAGTAATTTTTGAAGCTATGAAATTAAAATTTAAAATGATATTGGGGATGCTCGACTGCCATTTCGGGAAGAAAAGGAGAGAGGAGTAGAAGGAGGGAAGAAAGTAGGTAGGAAAAAGTAGAGAAGGAGGAGGGGAATAAGTAGGTTAGACAGGGTGGAAGAAGGGAGGAGTGAAGAAGGAAGAGAGGAAGTAGTAAAATGAAGGAGATGAAGGATGTGAAAGTAGTAGAGGGTAGAGAGGGAGGTTGTGAAGAAAGGAAGTGGCAATCGGGCAGGCCTGAATCAGTAATAAATAAAAATTAATGATTAATGATGGATAATAGTTTGTACATAAATATGATGTTGGAAAATGGAAATAAAAATTATTTATTAAAAAAAAAAATAATTAAAAAAAAGAAATAAAAAAGAAGAAGAAGAAAAAACGAAAACCAAAAGAAACGACCGAAAGAGACACATAAACATACACACACTGACCTACACAAACACAACAAACACATAGATACACACATATAGACCAGGGATGAAATCTACTTATCTTCCTTACCGGTTTGGAAGTGCATGTGCCGTGTGCACAGACCTGCGCATGCGCAGATTGTAAAAACCACATGACTTCCTGGTTCAAACCTTGTTTAAAGACACACAACCTTCGTCCTTATCTGGGGGCGGGCGTGGAGGGGGGAGGAGACCCAGAATTGGGGAGGGGGTGGTGGGAAAGTTTTCCTAATCCCGCCTCAAAGGGGGAAATCGAATCGAAAAGCGTCCGCTCTCTGCCTGTAGAAATCTAGCCGCTCAAGCCGCCGCCGGCTTCTCCTCCCCTCAGAACCGGTGGTGGGTTGCCTCCGGTTCGTACCGGTTCGCAAGAACCGGTAGTAACACCCGGGGGGGGGAGGCTCCGCCCACTGACCTGGACGTCATCAGGAAAGTCCTGCGCATGCGTCCCGGTTGCAAACCGGTAGTAAAGATAAGTAGAACCCACCCCTGCTCAGAAAACCTCACTTTCTGGGCGCTTCTTCCAAGCCCTCGACTTCTGGGGTTCACGGCGGCAGCTTTGGGGCTACCGGAGGGTTCCAGAGAGAGAAGGGGGGGAGGAGGGGGAGGTTTCACCTCGCTCACCTGTAGCTTTCTTGCTTTTTGGCCAGCTCTTTCTTGCGATGGGTCAACAGGGTGGGGTTTCCGGCATCGTCTTCAATCGTTTTGGCTGCAGGACAAAGAGAACCGAAGGCTGGTTATTTATTATGTATTTATTATTTATTTATTTAATTTATTTATTTACATTTATATCCCGCCCTTCTCCGAAGACTCAGGGCGGCTTACAGTGTGTAAGGCAATAGTCTCATTCTATTTGTATATTTATATACAAAGTCAACTTATTGCCCCCCCCAACAATCTGGGTCCTCATTTTACCTACCTTATAAAGGATGGAAGGCTGAGTCAACCTCGGGCCTGGTGGGATTCGAGCCTGCAGTAATTGCAGGCTGCTGTGTTTTAATAACAGGCTATCTTACAGCGTGAGCCACACCGCGACCCTTGGTTGGGGGTTGGAATGGGGAAGTCACCCCTGGAAATCACGGGATACCTTGGTGCCTATGGGCCGAGCCTTCCCTAATGAACCGGGGCGGCTGTTGAGTGCTGGAAAGTCTTTGCGTGCTCAGAGGCACCGTTTCACCGGCTGAGGCTAAATCTCGGATCGTTCAATCCCACGCATCTCTGGGGCCCGGCACCCAGAGGTACCGAATATAGCTAATCCCCAGCCAGCATGGGTGCTGGGGAGGCTGGTTATTGCAATACCATACATCGGGGCGGGTGGGTGTGTGCCTTCATCGAATAATCTTTCTTCCTCCTGTTTTCCTCACAATGACAACCCTGTGAGGTGGGTTGGACTGGCCCAAAGTCGCCTAGCAGGCTTTCATGCCTAAGGTGGGACTAGAACTCACAGTCTCCTGGGAATTGGCCCAGACTCACCCAGCCAGCTTTCATGCCTAAGGTGGAACTAGAACTCTCCATCTCCTAGTGATTGGCCGAAGTCACCCAGCCATCTTTCATGCCTAAGGTGGAACTAGAACTCACCGTCGCCTGGTGATTGTCCCAGACTCACCCAGCCAGCTTTCATGCCTAAGGTGGAACTAGAATTCTCCATCTCCTAGTGATTGGCCCAAAGTCACCCAGCCAGCTTTCATGCCTAAGGCGGAACTAGAACTCCCAGTCTCCTGGGAATTGGCCCAAAATCACTCAGCCGGCTTTCATGCCTAAGGCAAAATTAGAACTCCCCATCTCCTAGTGATTGGCCGAAGTCACCCAGCCACCTTTCATGCCTAAGGCAGAACTAGAACTCCCCATTTCCTAGTGATTGGCCCAAAGTCACCCAGCCACCTTTCATGCCTAAGGCAGAACTAGAACTCCCCATCTCCTAGTGATTGGCCCAAAGTCACCCAGCCACCTTTCGTGCCTAAGGGGGAACTAGAACTCCCGGTCTCCTGGTGATTAGCTCAAAGTCATTTAGCTGGCTTTCAATGGCTAAGCGGAACTAGAACTCACCGTCTCCTGGTGCCGAGGCGAGCACCTTAACCCCTATACCATGCCATCGTCGGCTGTGTCTTGAAGACCCCTCTGCAGAACCACCCACCGACCCAGCTGGGTCTGGGGACAAGGGGGTGGCTCACCTGCCTTCTCCCCTTCCTCCCAGGTGTGTGTGTGCCGGGGGGGGGGAGGAGAGTCAAAACTTGTGCTACCTGTCCCTTCGCGCAGAGTCAGGGTGCAGTAGCCCTCCAGCCACTGATAGGAGGGGAAGTGGTAGGTCTCCCCCCGAGGCGTCTTCACCCGGACGTAGCTGCAGAACCAGTTGTCCTTCGGGAAGAACAGGTAGGGCTCCTTGTGGAGGCGGATCAGCACGATGGGTCCCAGATCCCGCTCACAGGGCACGTCGTATTCGTCCACCTGGGCACAAAACAGGAGTAGACTAAACCGCGATATAAACAGAGGATCGGTCTGGAATTGAGGAGAAACTTCCTAGCGGCGAGAACCATTCACCAGCGGAACAGCTTGCCACCAGATGTTGCGGAGATGGTGCTCCGTCGCTGGAGGCCTTCAAGAAGACATTGGACAGCCCGTTGGTCTGAAATGGCCTTGGGTCTCCTGCCTGAGCAAGGGGGTTGGGCTAGAAGACCTCCGAGGTCCCCTTCCAATTCTGTTATTCTATGAATGAATGGATCAGTGGAACGACTTGATTCCTGAAGTTGTGGGAGCTCCATCATGGGAGGATTTTAAGAAGAGATTGGACAGCCATTGGTCTGATGTGGGATAAGGTCTCCCGCCTGAGCAGGGGGTCGGACTAGAAGATCTCCGAGGTCCCTTCCAGCTCTAGTCTGATTGTAAGTTTTCTGGCTTCCTTCTTCTCTGATTCATTCATTCATTCTTCCTTCCCCCCTCTCCCTCCCTCCTTCATCTCTTCCTTCCTTCCTTCTTTCCTCCCTTTCCCTCCCACCCTCCTTCCTTCCTCTCTCCCTCCCTCCCTCCTTCCTTCCTTCCTCTCTCTCTGATTCATTCCTCCTTTCTTCCTCCCTCCCTCTCTCCCTTTCTTCCTTCCTCCCTCCCTCCCTTCCTCCCTCCCTCCTTCCTTCCTCTCTGATTCATTCATTCTTCCTTCCTTCCTCTCTCCCTTCTCCCTCCTTCCTTCCTTCCTTCTTCTCTGATTCATTCATTCATTCTTCCTTCCTCCCTCCCTCCTTCATCTCTTCCTTCCTTCCTTCCTTCCTTCCTTCCTTCCTTCCTTCCTTCCTTCCTTCCTTCCTTCCTTCCTTCCTTCCTTCCTTTCCTTCCTTTGAAATTTCTAGGGCTGAGAGAAGGTGGCTGGCACAAGACCGCCCAGTTTCATGGCCAAGGCAGGACTAGAACTCCCCAATCTCCCACTTTCTAGCCTGGTGCCTTCACCATGCCCCCAAACTGCCTCTCTGAGTCCTGTAGAAAACAACCGTTTTGGGATGGTCGCTTTAACTGACACCCCACCCACCCCCGTCTCCTGAGTCGTATCTCCGCTGCAGAGAAGTCTGACTTAGCCGAGTATTAAAGATCCCGGCATAAGAGAGAAGACCCGAAAGGCATGCAGAATTCCCTCCCCCTCTTAAAAAAAACTAGAAGATTTTCTTCTCCAGGAATCTGCCTCCCCCGCCCCCAGGAAGATTAAGCAACTTTTAATAAGCATCAGGAAATTACAAGGCGCCCACCAGAAAATTGGCCAATTTCCTCTCTCTAATTACAGAAGAAAATCTTTCTAGCTCACGGCGCAGCCGGGAGGTCCTGAGCTGGGTGGTTTTCTTGCAGGCGTTTCATGACCCAACTAGGGAACACCATCAGTGCCAGGGGGGGAGTTGGGTTTGTGAGGAGGAGGAGGAGGAGGAGGAGGAGGAGGAGGAGGGGGAGGAGGAGGAGGAGGAGGAGGAGGAGGAGGAGGAGGAGGAGGAGGAGAAGGACTGTGGAGTCCTTTGTGCTCTCTGAGCTTGGTGGTTTTTCTTGCAGGCGTTTCATGACCCAACTAGGGAACATCATCAGTGTTAGAAGAGAGAGGGGAGACGAGGAGGAGTGGGGAGGGAAAGAGGAAGGGGAGGAGGAGGAGGAGGAAAAGGATGCTTCACTCTCTCTGAGCTGGGTGGTTTTCTTGCAGACGTTTCATGACCCAACTAAGTAACAACATCAGTGCCAGACGGGAGTGGGGTTTGTGGAGAGGAAGAAGAGGAGGAGGGGGGAGGAGGAGGAGGAAGAGGAGCGGGGGAGGACTGTGAGGTCCTTGGGGCTCTCTGGCTTTGATTGTTTTCTTGAAGACGTTTCATGACCAAACTAGATAACATCATCAGTGCTAGAAGGGAGTGGGGTTTGTGGAGAGGAAGAAGAGGAGGAGGAGGAGGAAGAGGAGCGGGGGAGGACTGTGAGGTCCTTGGGGCTCTCTGGCTTTGTTTGTTTTCTTGAAGACGTTTCATGACCAAACTAGATAACATCATCAGTGCTAGAAGGGAGTGGGGTTTGTGGAGAGGAAGAAGAGGAGGAGGAGGAGGAAGAGGAGCGGGGGAGGACTGTGAGGTCCTTGGTGCTCTCTGACTTTGCTCGTTTTCTTGAAGACGTTTCATGACCCATCTAGGTGTCATCATCAGCTCTAGAAGGGGGAAGGGTTTGCTCTCTCTCTCTATACAAGCGGTTTGCCGCTACCAGCTCAGACAAGCAATCACGCAACAAACAAAAGCTCAGTCAAGCAATCCACTTGTATATAGCAATAGCGATAACCCTTAGACTCATATACCGCCTCGCAGTGCTTTCACAGCCCTCTCTAAGCGGTTTGCAGAGTCAGCCTCTTGCCCCCACCCCCCCGCCCCCAACCGTTTGGGTCCTCATTTTACCGACCTCGGAAGGAAGGACGGAAGGCTGAGTCAACTTGGAGCCCCGTGAGATTCGAACTGCCAAATTGCAGGCAGCCGGCAGTCAGGAGAAGTAGCCTGCAAGTACTGCGCTCTCTAACCACTGCGCCACCACGGCTCAATATAAACAGAGAGCAAACCCCCCACACACCCTTCTAGCACTGATGATGTTCCCTAGTTGGGTCATGAAACGTCTCCAAGAAAACCACCAACCTCAGAGAGCACCAAGGACCCCACAGTCTTCCTCCTCCTCCTCCTCCTCCTCCTCCTCCTCCTCCTCCTCCTCCTCCTCCTCCTCCTTCTCTTCCCTAAATCCCACACTCCCTTCTAGCACTGATTTTGTTCCCTAGATGGGTCATGAAACATCTGCAAGACAACCACCCAGCTCAGAGAGCATCAAGGACCCCATATCCCTTTTCTTCTTCTTCTTCTTCTTCTTCTTCTTCTTCTTCTTCTTCTTCTTCTTCTTCTTCTTCTTCTTCTTCTTCTTCTTCTTCTTCTTCTTCTTCTTCTTCTTCTTCTTCTTCTTCTCCTCCTCCTCCTCCTCCTCCTCCTCCTCCTCCTCCTCCTCCTCCTTCTCTTCCCTAAATCCCACACTCCCTTCTTGCACTGCTTTTGTTCCCTAGATGGGTCATGAAACATCTGCAAGACAACCACCCAGCTCAGAGAGCATCAAGGACCCCATATCCCTCTTCTTCTTCTTCTTCTTCTTCTTCTTCTTCTTCTTCTTCTTCTTCTTCTTCTTCTTCTTCTTCTTCTTCTTCTTCTTCTTCTTCTACTTCTTCTTCTTCTTCTTCTTCTTCCTCCTCCTCCTCCTCCTCCTCCTCCTCCTCCTCCTCCTCCTCCTCCTCCTCCTCCTCCTCTCCACACACCCTCCTCCTTTCCATCCCTGATGCTGTTCCCTACTCCGGTCATGAGACGTCTGCAAGAAAAACAACTTAGCTCAGGGAGCTCAGACCCCACTGTTCTCCTCCTTCTCCTTCTCCACACACCCCGCTCCTTTCCAGCCCTGATGCTGTTGCCTAGTCTGGTCACGAGACGTCAGAGAGCCGCAAGGACCCCACACTCATGCAAACCCCCCCCCCGTCAGAACCCCTTTCGAATCCCGCTCCTCTCCAAATACTCACAGCTCCGGGGACGAAATCTTTCCCCAGCTTGTCCAGCCGCTGCTTGGCGCTTTCCGCTCGTTCGCCCACCAGGGTGATGGAGATGGTACTGTAGCTGCCAGCTAAGATCATGTCGCCGGTGGCTACCGAGACTTTATAGGTCGCCATCTGGGAAGCCGGGAAAGCGAGCTCAGAACGCAGGTGAGCAAGGAAGGATTGTGGCGAGCCGATGCCTCAGACGGGCTGGGACATGTTGAGCAGCTCCTCCCCAGGGAAAGCTGACGTGCCACGCACCTGCCACGGATAAATGACAGTCACCTCTCCCACGCCTTGGGCGAGGAATGCAACGCGGCCAAATCTGTTGGTTCTGAATTCGCTGGTTCGACTTCAAAAAGAATTGCCACCCGCTCCTATAATTGCACAACCACAATTGGTTCCCCTTTCATGGTTGGGAAAAAAAAATGATTAAAGAGCACATAGATTTTAAACCAGAAGTCTTTCTACTTGGGATCATACCAGGAATTTATAATAGAGGAGTGAGTTATTTGATGGTAAATATCGTAACAGCTGCTAGAATGGTGTTTGCCAAAAATTGGAAAAGTGAGAAAATACCTTTGCAAAACGAAATAATTAGGAAAATAATGGAATGTGCTGAAATGGGTAAATTGACATTTGAAATAGAATATAATTTTTTTTTATTGGCCAAGTGTGATTGGACACACAAGGAATTTGTCTTGGTGTATATGCTCTCAGCGTACATAAAAGAAAAGATACGTTCATCAAGGTACAACATTTGCAACACAATTGATGGTCAATATATCAATATAAATCATAAGGATTGCCTTATGATTCTCTTATAAATAAGAGAACAGGAAGAAAAACAATACTGTAAGATATGGGATATATTTTATCAATGGCTAGAAGGGAAGATATGTTAGTAAAGATTGGAGAAAAAAATACTATTAGCTGAAATATTAATATGAATGGTGTAGAACGATAGAATTAATGATGTTACCAGATAAAATATTCACCAGTGGATATGCATATGGAATGAGAAAAATAAAGGTTGATTAATTTAACATTCTGGATACAAGAGGGTGACGATATAAATTTAGATAAATTAAGGTTATTTGTAAATTGTGAAGGCACAAGAGATACACAATATTGGGATTGAAAATGTTTTCATGTTTATGGGTCTGGTTTTTAAAAGATAATTTAAAAAAAAATTGTATAAAAAAGAAAAGAAAAGGAATTGCCACCCGCTCCTATAATTGCACAACCACAATTGGTTCCTCTTTCTTGGATCCTGTTTCTATCTCGCCTTGGCAGGAAGTCCTCGACTTTACAACCAGGCATTGAGGGACCGAAAGTTACGATGAGACTTAGGACTGGTGGCGGTTTTTAACTTGGGAGTTGTTGGGTTGTTGTTTTTTTTCTGGAACGCTGACAACCGGTTTTCTTCACCGTTTTGCAACCTCCTGGACATCAATAACTCAGATGCTTGGCAAGAGGTTCGTATTTATGACGAACGCAGTGTCCCCAGGGTCGTGTAATTTTCCCCTTTTTGCGACCTTCCGACCAGCAAAGGCCAGGGGAAACCAGATTCACTTAACAACCGTGTGACTCCTTTAAAATCCAGCGATTCGTTTAACAACGGCGGCAAGAAAGGTGGGGCCGAATTCCCTTAACGAATGTCTTTCCCTTAGCGACATAAAATTTGGGCTTAATTGTTTACTTTACTTTACTTTATTGTCATGGCACCTCGTACAACGAAATTAAATGCCATCTTCAGCGTACATTAGAACTATAAAAATAAAACACAAACACACATCCTTCACATTCTATACAATTGTGGTCATAAGTCAAGGACCATCTGTATTATTTTTACAAATGAGTTATTTGTAAAAATTATTCTATTCTATTCTATTCTATTCTATTCTATTCTCTTTTCTTCTGTTCTATTCGAATTCTGAATTCTATTCTATTCTCTGGTCCCTGTTCTCTATTTTCTATTATGTTCTCTATTCTCTATTCTGTTCTATTTTAAATTCTATTCTATTTGATTTGAATTCTGAATTCTCTCTTTTCTTTTCTTCTCTTCTCTTCTCTTCTCCTTTCTTCTCCTCTCTTCTCTTCTCCTCTCCTCTCCTCTCCTCTCCTCTTCTATTCCATTCCATTCCATTCTATTATTTCTCCTATTCTATTCTATTCTATTCTATTCTCTATTCTCTTCTCTTTATTCTCTTCGCTTCTCTTCTATCTTCTCTTCTCGACTATTCTCATCTCTTTTTTCTATTATATTCTCTAGATATTCTATTCTATTCTCTTCTATTTTTTCTCTTCTCTTTCTCTTTCTCTTTCTATGCTATGCTATGTTATGCTATGCTATGCTATGCTATGCTATTTCTATTCTTTCCTGATCGTATCCTATCCTATCCTATCCTATCCTATCCTGCCCTGCCCCGCCCCGCCCCGCCCCACCCCGCCCCGCCCCGCCCGTCCCATCCCATCCCATCCCATCCCATCCCATCCCATCCCATCCCATCCCATCCCATCCCATCCCATCCCATTCGTATTTTCTACCAGTATTCTATTCTATTCTATTCTGTTCTGTTCTGTTCTGTTCTGTTCTGTTCTGTTCCGTTCCGTTCCGTTCCGTTCCGTTCTGTTCTGTTCTCCCAGACCCCAGTTTAGAGATTCCAGCCTCTTCTATCCCACCCTTATTAGCGAGCCACAAACCCGAGCCAGTCTGGCACCAGAAACAGGTGTGGGCAGAGACGAGGGGAATGCCAGCTCTGTAATTCAACCGACCTAAATCAACTGACCTTCTCCGGTAGCCTTGCAGAGAAACAACCTACCCATCCATCCATCCAGGCAAGGCACTCAATCAAGTCAGCACACCTGGCTCTGGGCTGGGAGATCAAAGCCCCATGGACCTTTTCCAGTTACAAAGGAAGGCAGAAATATATATATATATTGGGGACAGCAATTAGGTTTAACTTTGAACATGTTTTTTATTTATTTTATTATTTTTTTTGCAGGTCAAAAATCACTCAAGAGTTTGGGAACCCGAGCTCTGTTTTTTCAGAGCTTTCAACTTAGGTTTTTTTGGTGTCCGAATAGAGCTGGAAGGGACTTTGGAGGTCTTCTAGTCTGACCTCCTGCTCAAGCAGGATGTCCTGTACCATTTCACACAAGTGGCTGTCCAATCTCTTCTTAAAAACCTCCAGTGATGGAGCCTCCACAACTTCTGGTGGCAAGCTGTTCCACTGGTGAATTGTCCTCACCGTTAGGAAGTTTCTCCTTCATTCCAGGTTGCTTCTCTCCTTGATGAGTTTCCATCCGTTGCTTCTTGTCCTGCCTTCATGGGCTTTGGAAAAAAGGCATTCCATGATTCTGTAAGGGTCTCCACCTCGAGCAGGGGGGGTTGGACTAGATGACCTCGAGGGTCCCTTCCAACTCTGTCGTTCTATGATTCTCGAAGGGTTTCCTGCTCGAGCAGGGGAATTGGACTAGATGACCTCCCGGGTCCTTTCCAACTCTGTTGTTCTCTGTAAAGGTTTCCTGCTTGAGCAAGGGGTTGGATTAGATGACCGCCAAGGTCCCTTCCAACTCTGTCATTCCATGATAGAATAGAATAGAATAGAATAGAATTTTTATTGGCCAAGTGTGATTGGACACACAAGGAATTTGTCTTGGTGCAGATGCTCTCAGTGAACATAAAAGAAAAGATACCTTCATCAAGGTACAACATTTACAACACAATTGATGGACAATATATCAATATAAATCATAAGGATTGCCAGCAACAAAGTTACAGTCATACAGTCATAAGTGGAAAGAGATTGGTGATGGGAACTATGAGACGATTAATAGTAGTGCAGATTCAGTAAATAGTCTGACAGTGTTGAGGGAATTATTTGTTTAGCAGAGTGATGGCCTTCGGGAAAAAAATGTTCTTGTGTCTAGTTGTTCTGGTGTGCAGTGCTCTATAGCGTCGTTTTGAGGGTAGGAGTTGAAACAGTTTATGTCCAGGATGCGAGGGATCTGCAAATATTTTCACGGCCCTCTTCTTGATTCGTGCAGTATACAGGTCCTCAATGGAAGGCAGGTTGGTAGCAATTATTTTTTCTGCAGTTCTAATTATCCTCTGAAGTCTGTGTTTTTCTTGTTGGGTTGCAGAACCGAACCAGACAGTTATAGAGGTGCAAATGACAGACTCAATAATTCCTCTGTAGAATTGGATCAGCAGCTCCTTGGGCAGTTTGAGCTTACTGAGTTGGCGCAGAAAGAACATTCTTTGTTGTCCTTTTTTAATGATGTTTTTGATGTTAGCTGTCCATTTGAGATCTTGCGATATGATAGAACCTAGAAATTTGAAGGTTTCTACTGTTGATACTGTGTTGTCAAGTATTGTGAGAGGTGGAAGTATGGAAGGGTTTCTCCTAAAGTCTACCACCATTTCTACGGTTTTGAGTGTGTTCAGTTCCATTAGGTTGACCCCCTCTTCTATGGGGCAGCCCCTCAAATACTGAAACACCTTCCCCCACCCACCCAGCAATCTGCTCTTTTGGACTGATCCAATCTCAACATTCCCCCCCCCCCATCCCTATGGATTGGTCCACCCTCCAAAAGACAAGAAAAATTCCTAGCAGAAACAGCAAAGGGATGCTCAGGCAGAAGAGAGCCATGGCGCCACCTGGAGACTGCTGAGGGTATAACCAGAGCCCTCCAGGTACCACTGTCGTCCGTCGCATTTGCAAGACTTTGACCTATATATATTTTTTTTAATTTAATTGTCGACCTTCCTTTTTCTCAACCCTCCCGGGAAGTTTTTCATCCTCTGTTTGCAGCTTTAAAAATAATAATAATAATATTCGCCGTCTCCTTTGAACTCGAAATGCAGGGTGCAGGTTTTGATTGCAAGGTGAAGAGGCTTATAATTCGTATTTTTAGACTGGTTTCATGGATTACCTTTACTTAGAAACAAACAGCCTACTCTCTAATAAACAATTTGGTTTCAGGAAAAAATTATCATGCAACTTACAACTTCTCCACTGTAAAAACATATGGACTACAAATCTCGATCAAGGCAAAACAATAGATGCAATCTACATAGACTTCTGCCAAGCTTTTGACTCAGTAGTACATGATAAACTTCTACTAAAACTAAAATCCTATGGCATTTCAGGACCCCTCCACAAATGGATATCTGCTTTTCTGTCTAACAGACAACAAGTGGTCAAAATTGGCAACGCTCTATCAAATCCTGTTCCTGTCAAGAGTGGCGTTCCTCAAGGCAGCGTCCTTGGACCAACACTCTTCATACTATACATAAATGATCTTTGTGACCATATCTCAAGTAATTGTGTTCTCTTTGCTGACGATGTCAAACTATTTAACACCACTGACAATACATCTATCATTCAAAATGACCTTAGTCTAAAACTTGGCAGCTCCAAATCTCAACCAGCAAATGCTCAGTCTCACATATTGGAAAAAAGAACCCAAACACTAAGTACATACTAGATGGACATTACCTTACAGATGACCCCCATCCCGTTAAAGACCTTGGAGTTTTCATGTCAAATGATCTAAGTGCCAAAGCCCACTGCAACTACATAGCAAAAAAAGCTCTAAGAGTTGTAAACCTAATCTTGCGTAGCTTCTTTTCCAAAAACACCACACTACTAACCAGAGCATATAAAACATTTGCTAGACCAATTCTAGAATACAGCTCGCCTGTTTGGAACCCTCACCACATCTCTGACATCAATACAATTGAACGTGTCCAGAAATATTTTACAAGAAGAGTTCTCCATTCCTCTGAAAACAACAAAATACCTTATGCCACCAGACTTGAAATCCTAGGCTTAGAAAACTTAGAACTCCGTCGCCTTCGACAAGACCTAAGTTTAACTCATAGAATCATCTATTGTAATGTCCTTCCTGTCAAAGACTACTTCAGCTTTAATTGCAATAATACAAGGGCAACAAATAGATTTAAACTTAATGTCCACCGCTTTAATCTAGATTGCAGAAAATATGACTTCTGTAACAGAATCATCAGTGCTTGGAATACTTTACCTGACTCTGTGGTCTCTTCCCATAATCCTAAAAGCTTTAACCAAAAACTTTCTACTATTGACCTCACCCCATTCCTAAGAGGAGCATGAGGGGCGTGCATAAGAGCACAAACGTGCCTACCGTTCCTGTCCTATTGTTTTTCTTCATATATATGTTTATATACTATATAATCTTTTTGTGTGATGCTTATGTATATTGTTATGACAAAATAAATAAATAAATAAATAAATAAATAAATAAATAAATAAATAAATGGATGGATCAACATTTGGAGGTGTTTTTTTTGTTTTTTTGTTTGGTCACTGTCTCCCTCAGGGATATCCTTTCATCTTCCCTGAGATTTCCTGGTGGTCCCCCATCCAATCTCTAACCAGCTCTGACCCTACCATTGTCCCCAATTCGGGTCTGAGCCTGGTGCTGAGGTCAATTATGGGCGCCAGACACAAGGTGCGGGTTTTTGATTGCTTTTTTATGGGAGTTACCCCAAGGAAAAGAGTCCATAGTCTCTACTCAAAATCCCAAAATCTTCAACCAAAAACTTGTCTACTATTGACCTCACCCCATTCCTAAGAGGACTATAAGGGGCGTGCATAAGAGCACAAAAGTGCCTACCGTTCCTGTCCTATTGTTCCCTTCATTGTATCAAATTAATATTATTGATGCATATTTTTACTTATATATTTTCTTCAAGACATGTTGTTTTATCTATGACAATTGTTTGTGTATACTGTTGTGACAAAATAAATTAAAATAAAAAATAAAAAAAAGAAAGAAAGAAAGAAAAGGGCTCCCGGCTGGCAGTGGGTTTCATATTTTGTTACTACCGGTTTGCCCCGCGTGCGCACGCTCGCTTTGCACATGTGGCGTAGAGCCAGGACCGGTGGACAGGCCCATCTGCGATTTCCGCTACCAGTTTGCTTGAACCGGTCCGAACCGTATTAAGAAAGCTTTGTACATTTTCACTAAAGGAGAAGGCGGGACAAGGCAGGATGATAAGAAATATCATCTAATAAACATTTCATTAGTTTCCTGGGGAGGAATAAAAATAACAACATTTTATTAGTTTCCTGGGGAGGAAAGCTATGGCAAATCTAGACAGCGTACTAAAACGCAGAGACATCACCCTGCCAACCAAAGTGCGCATAGTCAAAGCTATGGTTTTCCCAGTTGCAATGTATGGCTATAAAAGTTGGACCATAAGAAAGGCTGAGCGCCAAAGAATTGAGGGCCTTTGAACTCTGGTGCTGGAGAAGACTCCTGCGAGTCCCTCGGACTGCAAGGCGATCCAACCGGTCAGTCCTAGAGGAGATCAACCCTGACTGCTCTTTAGAAGGCCAGATCCTGAAGAGGAGACTCAAATCCTTTGGCCACCTAATGAGAAGGAAGGACTCACTGGTGAAGAGCCGAATGCTGGGAAAGATTGAGGGGCAAAAGAAGAAGGGGACGACAGAGAACGAGGTGGCTGGATGGAGTCACTGAAGCAGTAGGCGTGAGTTTAAATGGACTCCAGAGGATGGTAGAGGACAGGAAGGCCTGGAGGAATGTTGTCCATGGGGTCGCGATGGGTCGGACACGACTTCGCAACTAACAACAACAACAAACATTTTAGTAATAATTCGACAATTGGTTCTGTTGTCCTTTAGCTGCCCCTATTCCTAAACCTTGGCTAATGGATGCTCCAGGACATTCGTACTAATTCGCTGTGCATGCGCACGCTCACTTCACATGCAGGCGTGCCTTCCGCGCATGTGCCTCGAAAACGTGGCTAAATAGGACGGCATTATGCCAGGGGGGGTGGGGGTGGACAGGCCCACCCGTAATCACCGCTATCGGATCGCCCGAACCGGTCCAAACCGGCTGTTCCAGGAGTTCACTAATACACATTCTGTTTGCTGCAGGCCATCTCTAGGCCTAACTTTTAGCTGAGGTCTGCAAGTTGCCGAACTCTCGGTTGCTTTTATCAGGCTTTCTAAGGATCCAGAATTGTTTCGGGCTTTTACACCTGCCTATTTCCTGGGAAATAAGCAGTCTTGGCAGACAGACTCCGCAATTACAGGCGTCCTGGTTTACTTTGAAGTGTGTGTGTGTCATGACCTCGCTTTATTTCAGCAGACAGCCCATCGCTACACAAATGCCAAGACGAACCCGGTTTTGATTCTGGCACGCGTAGCCAAATCAGCTGACTTTCAGGCCTCCTGGGCCCACCAGAAATAGGGAAACAGCCTGTTTCCTGTCTACAGAGGATCTTGGGGCTGTGTGTGGGGGGGGGAGGCCCGTTTTTCTCTCTCACCTGGCTCCAGAGCCGCTCTAGGAGTCTGGGGAGGGCAAAAACGGCCTTCCCCATCCCCCTGGAGGCCCTCCGGAGGACAAAAATGGTCCATTCGCCAACTTCCGGTCCTACCGGAAGTTGACAAATGGGCCATTTCTGGCATCCGGAGGACCTCTTGGGAGGGAGACTATTTTCGCCCTCCCCAGACTCCTAGAAAGGCTCTGGAGCCACGTGAGAGAGAAAAAGGGGCCTACGGGGCCATCGCATGGAAGGAGTGGCGGGAGTGGGTGAGGGTCACACGCGCATGCACGGGGGCGGGGCACATAGAAGTAGGCAAGCGTGCGCGCATGAGAACCCCCCCCCCACACACACACACGCGATGGCAAAAAGGTTAGACATCACTGGATTAGACATTTGGAAGGACATTTTTGGTTTCCACCATGGATGCGGCAAAAATGGATGGAATGAGCAGAGACGGTGAACTCGATTGCTTTGATCAAAGGAAAAAAAACAACGACACACAATTAGTTTTGTTTTGACTTGGAAACCGCTTCTGGACTTTGTGCTCGGGGTGAAAAAAAAAAAAGAAGAAACTTTGATTCTGGGTTTTACCGATTAAACAGGTTTGTTATTATAGAAATGGCTAGTTTATGCTATTACCTAAAAAATAAAAAGTTGAGGTTAGGCGTAAATCGGAAGGGGCCCTCAGGGTCATCTAGTCCAACCGCCTGCAGTCGGATAGGACCTTGGAGGTCATCTAGTCCAACCCCCTGCTCCATCAGGAGACTGTTACAGAATCACAGAATTCGAAGGGACCTTGGAGGTCTTCTAGTCCAACCCCCCCCTCCAGCAGGGGACCCTTATGGAATGACAGAATAACAGAGTTGGAAAGGGACCTTGGAGGTCTTCTAGTCCAGCCCTCTGCTCAAGCAGGAGTCCCTTACAGAATCACAGAAGAGTTGAAAAGGGACCTTGGAGATCCTCTAGTCCAGCCCTGGGCAACTATGGCCCCTTTATGACCTATGGACTTCAACTCCCAGAATTCCTGAGCCAGCATGCTGGCTCAGGAATTCTGGGAGTTGAAGTCCATAGGTCATAAAGGGGCCATAGTTGCCCAGCCCTGCTCTAGTCCAACCCCCTGCACAACCAGCAGTCCCTAAAATCTGGAGGGAGGGAGAGGAGGCGATTGCTTTAAATCCAGCTTCCAAATCCAAATTTCCAGCTTCCAAACCCCAAATGTATCGATTCGTTTTCCTCCAGCACCTTTTCAATAAGCCACGCTGTGGAGTTTTAAACCGGCCCGGAAAAAAAAAAAAAAAAAAAGGAAAAAAGCACGACGTTTTAGATCTAAGGCACATTTTTTTATTTCAAAAATATATAAAAGTAGTTTTCTTTTCCTCTTATTAAAAGTCTAGCCTTCTCCGCATCCGAAACAGGGAAAAACACCCCAAACACCTTACAATATCGAGAACCCAGCTGCCCTTAAAAATTACAAAACTGTGCCATTATTGACTCGCACCGGGCGAAATCCGCATTCGGGCTGCGACGGACATACTTCATTTTTAAAACGTCGTGCAAAACCGGCACTAAAACGATCCAAGTCGCGGGACTGTTTCGCAACCCGGCACGAGGAGCTTAAAAATACACGCCGGGCGGTGAACCGACAAGAGAAATCTCACCAACGCAACTGTCACAAAACAACAATTACACAAATGGTTGTCGTGTTGGAAGAACTCGATTTGACGCTTCAGGCTGGAACCGGGCTCCCTTCTTCGTCTTGAGGCGACTTAAGACTTTGAAGCTGGAGTAACCACCGGAAGATGTTCTCCTCAGAGGCGAGTTTCACATATTTTTACCACAGGTTCGCTTCTCACATGCACCTTCCGGCCACGCACCCGGCCTTCGGCGCATGCACTGTGCTCGCGCACATACCTTCCTCACGTGTGCCCCACTTTGAAAATGTGGCTAAATAGGACAGCATACCGCCGGGGCAGGAGGATGGGCCCATCCGCAATTTCCACTATCGGTTCGCCAGAACCGGCTGAATGCCACCTCTGGTTCTCCTGCTGGTTGCCAATTCCCATCATCCTTGGCCAGCTTAGGTTGCTACCGGTATTATCATTCTTTCCCAGTTTGAACCAGTGGTGAAATGTAGAATTTGTTACTACCGGTTCTGTGGACGTGGCTTGGTGGCGGTGGTGGGTTATGTGACTGGGTGGGCGTGGCCAACTTTTTTTTTTTTTTACTTTTAAAAGCATTTTTTTCTACAATCTCTTCAGGCGAAGAGGTTGTAAAAAAAAATGCTTTTAAAAGGCTCTTCTGACGATCCCAGCTGAGTTGCCTGATCATCAGAGGGTTTTTGTTTTCTTTTAAAAGCATTTTTTCTTCAGCCGAAAAAATGCTTTTAAAAGTTAAAAAAAAAAGGCTCTGATCATCACGCGGCTCAGCTGAGATTGTCAGAGCCTTTTAAAAGCATTAAGGCCGAAGAGATTGTATAAAAATGCTTTTAAAAAGCTCTGACGATCCCAGCTGAGCCGTTGGGATCATCAAAAGCTTTTTTTTTTTACTTTTAAAAGCATTTTTTCAGCCGAAGAAAAAAATGCTTTTAAAAGCATTTAAAGGCAAAAAAAAAATGCTCAGCCGAAGAAAAAATGCTTTTAAAAGTAAAAAAAAAAACCTCTGATGATTGCACGGCTCAGCTGGGCATGGGGGGGGGAGGGATTTTTGCTACCAGTTCTCTGAATCACCCGCCGCCATTGCTACCGGATCGGGTGATCCGGTCCGAACCGGGTGATCCAGTCCGAACCGGGAGCATTTCACCCCTGGTTTGAACCTTTAGTCAAGAAAAACTTGGAAGGAGTCGTTTCCCATCCCAGGAGTGTCTCCCAAAGAAATCCGCAAAGCCTTTTTTCTTTACAGGTTAAGCCCTCGACTTACGACCCACCCATAGAGAGGCCCAAATTTCTGTCGTTCAACGAGACATCTGTGAAGTGAGTTTTCGGCCAATTTTATGACCGTTCTTGACCCCGTGGTTAAGTGAATCACCGCAGCTGGTAAGTTAGTCAACAAGCAGTTGTTCGGGGAATTGGGGCTTCCCCGTTGAGTTGGGTCGTCGGGACAGTCACAAAAGGGGATCACGTGACCTTGGGACACGGCAACGGTCGTAAGTGCGAGTCGGTTTGCCTAGCATTTTGATCACGTGACTGTGGGGATGCTACAGAAGTCTGGAAAAAAAAACCTGAGTCCTGTCACTTTTCCCCCCCCATGCCTTTGTAACTTTGGAACGGTCGCTAAATGAACTATTGCCTACATTAGGCAAAGATATTTGATCTTGTGAGTGCAGCTGCCATCTTGGTTTTCTTTGATACCTTGGGAAAATTCCCTTGTCCCCAAGCCGAGTCATTCTTCATGATAGACCAAGCTACCGCTTCTCAAAGAGGACTACTCTCTTGAGGGATCCACCAATGAGTAAAATATTTGTAGGACAGAAGCACCCAGAACAAGATCCGAACTCAACGTCCTCCACACTTAAGAGCTACCAAATCTATCAGGATTCGGATAAGGAGGAGCGGACTGGCCTTCAGCAGATGTTCGGATGGGGGGAAAGCCAATTTTTGTTGTTGTTGTTGTTGTGCTGAATTTCAGTGCAAAGGTACACAACCCCAAATTTGAGGAGTTTGAAGTTCCAGGGGGCTAAAGGATAAAACATATGATGAATGGTTACAGGAACTGGAAGGTCTGGACCAGGGGTCTCCAAACTTCAACTCCCAGAATTCCTCAGCTACTTTTAAGACTTGCGGACTTCAATTCCCAGAATGCCTCAATCACTTTAGGACTTAAAATGGCTGAGGAATTTGGGGGATGGGGGGGTTGAAGTCCCCAAGTCTTAAAGTGACAGAGGAATTCTGGGAGTTGAAGTCCCCAAGTCTCAAAGTGACTGAGGAATTCTGGGAGTTGAAGTCTATAAGTCTCAAAGTGACTGAGGAATTCTGGGAGTTGAAGTACACAAGTCATAAAGTGACTGAGGATTCTGGGAGTTAAAGTCCACAAGTCTTAAAAGTGACTGAGGAATTCTGGGAATTGAAGTCCCCAAGTCACAAAGTGGCTGAGGATTCTGCGTGTTAAAGTCCACAAGTCTTAAAAGTGACTGAGGAATCCTGGGAGTTAAAGTCCACAAGTCTTAAACTGACTGGGGAATTCTGGGAGTCGAAGTTCACAAGTCTGAAAAGTGACTGAGGAATTCTGGGAGTTGAAGTACACAATTCTTAAAAGTGACTGAGGAATTCTGGGAATTGAAGTCCCCAAGTCATAAAGTGACTGAGGATTCTGGGAGTTAAAGTCCACAAGTCTTAAAAGTGACTGAGGAATTCTGGGAGTTAAAGTCCACAAGTCTTAAACTGACTGGGGAATTCTGGGAGTCGAAGTTCACAAGTCTGAAAAATGACTGAGGAATTCTGGGAGTTGAAGTACACAAGTCTTAAAAGTGACAGGAATTCTGGGAATTGAAGTCCCCAAGTCATAAAGTGACTGAGGATTCTGGGAGTTAAAGTCCAGATGTCTTAAATTGACAGAGGAATTCTGGGAGTTGAAGTCCCCAAATCTTAAAATGGCTGAGGATTCTGGGAGTTGAAGTACACAAGTCTTAAAAGTGACTGAGGAATTCTGGGAATTGAAGTCCCCAAGTCATAAAGTGACTGAGGATTCTGGGAGTTAAAGTCCAGATGTCTTAAATTGACAGAGGAATTCTGGGAGTTGAAGTCCCCAAATCTTAAAATGGCTGAGGATTCTGGGAGTTAAAGTCCACAAGTCTGAAAAGTGACTGAGGAATTCTGGGAGTTGAAGTACACAAGTCTTAAAAGTGACTGAGGAATTCTGGGAATTGAAGTCCCCAAGTCATAAAGTGACTGAGGATTCTGGGAGTTAAAGTCCACAAGTCTTAAAAGTGACTGAGGAATTCTGGGAGTTGAAGTCCTAAGTCTTAAACTGACTGGGGAATTCTGGGAGTTGAAGTTCACAAGTCTGAAAAGTGACTGAGGAATTCTGGGAGTTGAAGTACACAAGTCTTAAAAATGACTGAGGAATTCTGGAAATTGAAGTCCCCAAGTCATAAAGTGACTGAGGATTCTGGGAGTTAAAGTCCAGATGTCTTAAATTGACAGAGGAATTCTGGGAGTTGAAGTCCCCAAATCTTAAAATGGCTGAGGATTCTGGGAGTTAAAGTCCACAAGTCTGAAAAGTGACTGAGGAATTCTGGGAGTTGAAGTACACAAGTCTTAAAAGTGACTGAGGAATTCTGGGAATTGAAGTCCCCAAGTCATAAAGTGACTGAGGATTCTGGGAGTTAAAGTCCACAAGTCTTAAACTGACTGGGGAATTCTGGGAGTCGAAGTTCACAAATCTTAAAATGGCTGAGGATTCTGGGAGTTGAAGTACACAAGTCTTAAAAGTGACTGAGGAATTCTGGGAATTGAAGTCCCCAAGTCATAAAGTGACTGAGGATTCTGGGAGTTAAAGTCCAGATGTCTTAAATTGACAGAGGAATTCTGGGAGTTGAAGTCCCCAAATCTTAAAATGGCTGAGGATTCTGGGAGTTAAAGTCCACAAGTCTGAAAAGTGACTGAGGAATTCTGGGAGTTGAAGTACACAAGTCTTAAAAGTGACTGAGGAATTCTGGGAATTGAAGTCCCCAAGTCATAAAGTGACTGAGGATTCTGGGAGTTAAAGTCCACAAGTCTTAAAAGTGACTGAGGAATTCTGGGAGTTGAAGTCCTAAGTCTTAAACTGACTGGGGAATTCTGGGAGTTGAAGTTCACAAGTCTGAAAAGTGACTGAGGAATTCTGGGAGTTGAAGTACACAAGTCTTAAAAATGACTGAGGAATTCTGGAAATTGAAGTCCCCAAGTCATAAAGTGACTGAGGATTCTGGGAGTTAAAGTCCAGATGTCTTAAATTGACAGAGGAATTCTGGGAGTTGAAGTCCCCAAATCTTAAAATGGCTGAGGATTCTGGGAGTTAAAGTCCACAAGTCTGAAAAGTGACTGAGGAATTCTGGGAGTTGAAGTACACAAGTCTTAAAAGTGACTGAGGAATTCTGGGAATTGAAGTCCCCAAGTCATAAAGTGACTGAGGATTCTGGGAGTTAAAGTCCACAAGTCTTAAACTGACTGGGGAATTCTGGGAGTCGAAGTTCACAAGTCTGAAAAGTGACTGAGGAATTCTGGGAGTTGAAGTACACAAGTCTTAAAAATGACTGAGGAATTCTGGGAATTGAAGTCCCCAAGTCACAAAGTGGCTGAGGATTCCGCGTGTTAAAGTCCACAAATCTTAAAAGTGACTGAGGAATCCTGGGAGTTGAAGTCCTAAGTCTTAAAGCGCCTGAGGAATTCTGGGAATTGAAGTCCACGTGTCTTAAAAGTTGCCAAGTTTGGAGAGCCCTTGGCCTAGTCCAGGGGTGTCAAACTCGATTTCATTGAAGGCCGCATCCGAGTTGTGTTTGACTGGGGGTGGGGGGAGGTGGTGAGGGGGAGGTGTGGCCAAGGTGGGTGTGGCCAGTATGACATCACTTGTGTTGTGGGGGCGGGAGGATCACCGAGCGCTCTGCCATCGAAAATGGGCTCCCAATCTCCATTTTGGCTGGGACGGCTCCCTGCAACCGTCTGCCAGCGAAAACGGAGTTTAGGGAGTGGGGAGTCACGCACGGCCCTCCCGAGCTCCGTTTTCGCCAGCAGAGGCACCGCGGGCCGGTCGTTTGCTATTTCCAGGGCAGCCCTGTGGGCCAGGTCTAAGCATCCCCAAGCCGGATTTGGACCCCGGGCCTTGAGTTTGACACCTCTGGTCTAGTCTAACAAAGAGAAGGATTAGGGATAACATGATGGCAGTCTTCCAATATTTGGGGGGGGGCTGTCCCAAAAAAAGAGGGGGGGGGTCAACCTAGTCTCCAAAGCCCCCGAAGGCAGGGCAAGAAGCAACGGATGGAAACTAATCAAGGAGAGAAGCCCCCGAGAACTAAGGAGAAATTTCCCGTCAGTGAAGACAATTAGCCAGTGGAGCTGCCTGCCACCGGAAGTTGTGGGTGCTTCATCAGTGGAGGTCTTCAAGAAGATACCGGACAGCCGTTTGCCCCCGCAGGGTATCTGTTCGAGCACGGGTTCGACTAGAAGACCTCCAAAGTCCCTTCCCACTCTTGGTTATTCCCGAAAGAATCCCGCTGGATGGGCCAATCGGGTGAGACCGAACGCCGGATCTCTCTGGATTTTGTCCGTCTCCATCCCCAACTCTAGATGGAGACACTGTTCTCCACGCAGGGCGGGTTGAGGTAATCGTAGGGGAGAGCCAACGACCGGTTCCGCTGGTTGATTTGCGTGGAAATGTCCGCCAGGCGGTTTCGAAAGGTCTCCATCAGCCTCTCGGGTTCCTCTTCCACAAAATGGCGGTCTGGGTAGAACCCCAACGGTCGCTGGAAAAGATTTCAGAGGAGAAAACGCTTCTAGCAGCAACACACACACACATACACACACACCCTGTTTGCCCTGAACAACGGCCGGCTCCTGAGCCTGACGCCCCCGTCGCCATTTTTCTGGCAGAAAAATTAGATTCATATCTTTTTGGGGTAGGCCTGAGGAAATGGAGATTGCAGAGAAATCGTTTTAGGCAGGCGGCCCGCGACTTATGGCCCGTTCCTTTAGGGACCGTTCCAAGTTTTAAAAAGGGACTTATGACCGTTTCCCACAGTGATGCCCTTTGCAGCTTCCCCTTGATCGTGGGATAGAGAGAGGGAGGGAGAGAAAGAGAGAGAGAAAGAAAGAAAAAAAGAAAAAAAGAAGGAGGGAGGGAGGGAGGGAGGGAAGGAAGGAAGGAAGGAAAGGAGGAAAGAAGAAAGGAAAGAAAGAAAAAATAAAGGAAGGAAGGAAAGAAGGAAGATGGAAGGAAGGAGGGAGGGACAGCCTTCCTTTTTCCTTTCTTTCTTTCTTTCTTTCGCTCTTTCTTTCCTTCCTTTCTCTTTTTCTTCCTTTCTCTCTTCCTTTCTCTTTTTTCTTTCTTCCTTTCTTTTTCATCCTTCCTTTCCACCTTTCCTCCCTCCCTCCCTTCCCTCCCCCTTTCTTCTTTCTCTTTCTTTCACTCTTTTTCTTTCTTTCTTCTTCCTTCCTTCCCTCCTTCTTTCTTCGCTCTTTCTTTCTTTTTCTTCCTTCCCTGCCTCTCTCTCTCTTTCTTTCTTTCTTTCTTTCTTTCCCTTCCCTTCCCTTCCCTTCCTTTCTCTCTCTCTCTCTCCCTCCCTCGTAATCGGACCCACAAGGAATTTGTCTCCGGTGCATAAGCTCTCAGTGTACATCCACACACCGAAGTGGTACCTCGAAGCCTACATCAACTCCCAGGCGTTTCCCTTCTCGGTCGGGTATCCTCGCCACTTACCCGATCCCCTGCTTCCTTGCTCAGGAGCCAGAGGGAAGAGAGAGCAATGCAGGTAACGTTGACCTGCGGAATGGTCTCGAGGATGCCCTCCAGTGACGCAGAGCCCTTCACGGTCGGCGGGGGTCTCCTCATGGTCGGAGGGATGTTTGGCATCCAGGCGCCGTAGTCAAACTGAGAAAGAGAGAGAGAGAGAGAAAGAGAGAGAGGCCAGGTGAGCTGAGAGTGGCAACACCCACCCTGCACGATCAGGGCAGGCGTCTACTGTGCTGAGGTTCAGTGGGGTGGGGGCAAAAGATGTTAGACTGGCTCTGATTTCTCTGTCGTGAATGAGGGTCTTGTCGAAATTTGGGGCCCAAATGTTCCAGGTTGGAGGCCCCAAAGGAAGGGGAGAGGGTTGAAAATCATCAGGACAATTAGCGATAGGAGCAGTGGTGAAATCTGAACCGGTTTACTACCGGTTTGCTGGCTGCGCATGCGCGCCCTGCGCCAAATGCGAGGTGCGGGCACAGTGCCCACCAAAAAGAGGCATGAGGTATGTAGAACAGTGCGCGGTGTGTGTATGTGTGTGTGTGAGATCAGCTGCGGCACATGATCTTTTTTTTTTTGAATTTTAAAGCATTTTTTACAACTTATCCGGCCAAATAGGTTGTAAAAAAATGCTTTTAAAGTAAACAAAAAGGCTCTGATGATCGCGACGATTAGCTCGGTTACCGCTTGCCGCTTGCCGCTTCTTTCGGCTGTTCGCTTTTCCCACCGAATGGTGAAATAGGTTGCAAGTGCTTTTAAAGGTAAAGGCTCCGATGATCACAGCTAAGCCGTGCGATCATCAGAGCCTTTTTTTTACCTTTAAAAGCATTTTGCAACCTATTTCTACCATTCGGTGGGAAAAGCGAGCGAGCCGAAAGAAGCGTCAGCGGCAAGTGGGTAACCGAGTGATTGGGTGGGCAGGTTTGTGGGTGGGTGGCAGGGATTTTTGCTACCGGTTCTCTGGAAGAAGAAGAAGAAGAAGAAGAAGAAGAAGAAGAAGAAGAAGAAGAAGAAGAAGAAGAAGAAGGAAGATGGAAGATGGAAGGAAGGAGGGAGGACAGCCTTCCTTTTCCTTTCTTTCTTTCTTTTCTTCGCTCTTTCTTCCTTCCTTCCTTTCTTTCTTTCTTTTCTTCCTTTCTCTTTCTTTTCTTCCTTTCTTTTCTTCCTTCCTTTCCACCTTTCCTCCTCCTCCCTTCCTCCCCTTTCTTCTTTCTCTTTCTTTCACTCTTTTTCTTTCTTTCTTCTTCCTTCCTTCCCTCCTTCTTTCTTCGCTCTTTCTTTCTTTTTCTTCCTTCCCTGCCTCTCTCTCTCTTTCTTTCTTTCTTTCTTTTTCTTTCTTTCTTTCTTTCCCTTCCCTTCCCTTCCCTTCCTTTCTCTCTCTCTCTCTCCCTCCCTCGTAATCGGACCCACAAGGAATTTGTCTCCGGTGCATAAGCTCTCAGTGTACATCCACACACCGAAGTGGTACCTCGAAGCCTACATCAACTCCCAGGCGTTTCCCTTCTCGGTCGGGTATCCTCGCCACTTACCCGATCCCCTGCTTCCTTGCTCAGGAGCCAGAGGGAAGAGAGAGCAATGCAGGTAACGTTGACCTGCGGAATGGTCTCGAGGATGCCCTCCAGTGACGCAGAGCCCTTCACGGTCGGCGGGGGTCTCCTCATGGTCGGAGGGATGTTTGGCATCCAGGCGCCGTAGTCAAACTGAGAAAGAGAGAGAGAGAGAGAAAGAGAGAGAGGCCAGGTGAGCTGAGAGTGGCAACACCCACCCTGCACGATCAGGGCAGGCGTCTACTGTGCTGAGGTTCAGTGGGGTGGGGGCAAAAGATGTTAGACTGGCTCTGATTTCTCTGTCGTGAATGAGGGTCTTGTCGAAATTTGGGGCCCAAATGTTCCAGGTTGGAGGCCCCAAAGGAAGGGGAGAGGGTTGAAAATCATCAGGACAATTAGCGATAGGAGCAGTGGTGAAATCTGAACCGGTTTACTACCGGTTTGCTGGCTGCGCATGCGCGCCCTGCGCCAAATGCGAGGTGCGGGCACAGTGCCCACCAAAAAGAGGCATGAGGTATGTAGAACAGTGCGCGGTGTGTGTATGTGTGTGTGTGAGATCAGCTGCGGCACATGATCTTTTTTTTTTTTTTGAATTTTAAAAGCATTTTTTTACAACCTATTCGGCCAAATAGGTTGTAAAAAAAAATGCTTTTAAAAGTAAACAAAAAGGCTCTGATGATCGCACGACTCAGCTCGGTTACCCGCTTGCCCGCTTGCCGCTTCTTTCCGGCTCGCTCGCTTTTCCCACCCGAATGGTAGAAATAGGTTGCAAAAAAAAAAAAAGTGCTTTTAAAAGGTAAAAAAAAAAAAAGGCTCCGATGATCACAGCTAAGCCGTGCGATCATCAGAGCCTTTTTTTTTTTACCTTTTAAAAGCATTTTTTTTTTTTTGCAACCTATTTCTACCATTCGGGTGGGAAAAGCGAGCGAGCCGGAAAGAAGCGGTCAGCGGGCAAGTGGGTAACCGAGTGATTGGGTGGGCAGGTTTGTGGGTGGGTGGCAGGGATTTTTGCTACCGGTTCTCTGGAAGAAGAAGAAGAAGAAGAAGAAGAAGAAGAAGAAGAAGAAGAAGAAGAAGAAGAAGAAGAAGAAGGAGAAGAAGGAGAAGGAGAAGGAGAAGGAGAAGGAGAAGAAGAAGAAGGAGAAGAAGAAGAAGAAGAAGAAGAAGAGGAGGAGGAGGAGGAGGAGAAGGAGAGGAGGAGGAGGAAGAGGAATTTTAAAGCATAGCATTTAAAGTATTAAAGCGGGCAAGATACGATGGATAGATGATTTCTCCTTTTTGTTCCGATTTGTTTCTCTCTCTCTCTCGTTTTTACTTTTCTTTTCTTTTTTTTTTTTTTAGGTGGGTGATACGCTTAGAAATTAGGATAGAAAGGAAAAGTCTTTTAATAAAGGGTGACAGCATTAAAAGCTAGAATAAGTGATAGAAATAAGAGAAGGGGGAATATTAGTGGATACGTTTTTATATAATAAAAATAACCACAAGGAGAAAGATGGAACAATTGAATAACGATAGATGGCAGCATAATAGAAATGCGCATTATTAGTAGAAACATATAAGTTGGTTGAATGTAATAATTGTGATTAATTTTATAAGTTTTGCTTGTAATAGAATGTGAGACACCCAGGTGCCACACTGTTCATGAATTGATTTGATATATTTGTAAAAAAAAAAAAAAAACTTGGCGAAACATAAAAGAAGAGGAAGGAGGAGGAGGAGGAGAGGAGGAAGAAGAAACAGAAGAAGAACGGAGGAGGAGGAAGGAGGAGGAGGAGGAGGAGAACTGTGGGGTCCTTGGTGGTCTCTAAGCTTGATGGTTTTCTTGCAGACGGTTCAATGACCCAACTAGGGAGTATCATCAGTGCTGGAAGGGAGTGGGGTTTGGGGAGAGGAGGAGGAGGAAGAGGAGGAGAAGGAGAAGAAGGAGAAAGTGTAGTGGAGAAGGAGGAGGAGGAGGAAGAAGACGAGAAGAAGGAGAAGAAGGAGAAAGTGTGGTAGAGAAGGAGGAGGAGAAGGAAAGTGAAGGAGAACTGTAGGGTCCTTGGTGGTCTCTAAGATTGATGATTTTCTTGCAGACGGTTTATGACCCAACTAGGGAGTATCATCAGTGCTGGAAGGGAGTGGGGTTTGGGGAGAGGAGGAGGAAGAGGAGGAGAAGGAGAAGAAGGAGAAAGTGTAGTGGAGAAGGAGGAGGAGGAGGAGAAAGAGGAGGAGAAGGAGAAGAAGGAGAAAGTGTGGTGGAAAAGGAGGAGGAAGAAGACGAGAAGAAGGAGAAGAAGGAGAAAGTGTGGTAGAGAAGGAGGAGGAGGAGAAGGAAAGTGAAGGAGAACTGCGGGGTCCTTGGTGGTCTCTAAGTTTGATGGTTTTCTTGCAGACGATTCATGACCCAACTAGGAGTATCATCAGTGCTGGAAGGGAGTGGGGTTTGGGGAGAGGAGGAGAAGAAGAAGAAGAAGGAGAAAGTGTGGTGGAGAAGGAGGAAGATGAGGAGGAGAAGTAGAAAGTGTGGTAGAGAAGGAAGAGGAGGAGGTGAAGAAGGAAGGTGAAGAAGAACTGTAGGGTCCTTGGTGGTCTCTAAGCTTGATGGTTTTCTTGCAGACGATTCATGACCCAACTAGGAGTATCATCTGTGCTGGAAGGGAGTGGGGTTTGAGGAGGGAAGGAGGAGGAGGAAGAGGAAGAGAACTGTGGGGTCCTTGGTGCTCTCTAAGCTTGATGGTTGGTCTTCCAATATTTGAGGGCCTGCCACAAAGAAGAAGGGGGTCCACCTATTCTCCAAAGCACCAGAAGGCAGGAGAAGAAGCAACAGATGGAAACTAATCAAGGAGAGAAGCAACCTAGAACTAAGGAGAAATTTCCTGACAGTTAGAACAATTAACCAGTAACCTCTGTTATTCTACTATCTAAGGTAGGATGGTTTCTCACCTGCCCACTGTTGACCGCAGCATGTTGAGCTGAACAGGTAAAAATGACCACAGTCAGCAATTTGGTGAGCTCCTCCGCGGTCGACAGAGTTGAGGGAGCCCCCGACGCCTCTCGGCTTTGGAATGCTTCCTTGAAGATCTCCAAAACCCAGGCCTGGAGCTCGGAATCTCCTTTGATCCGGTCATCATTCCAGTAATAGTATCTGACAAAGCCTGCCACGAAGCTGGAAGAACAAGAACATCAAGTTGGAAGGTCTTCTAAGACAGCTTTCCACCAACCTGGTGGACCTCGGACACACGTTGGGCTTCAATTCCCAGAACCGCCAGTCGAAGGGCGAGAGAGTCGAGTCCATCTGGTCCCAAAAGGTGGAGAAAAATAGAAGAAGGAGACCATCTAAATCAGGGGTCTTCAACCTTGGTCCCTTTAAGACTTGTGGACTTCAACTCCGAGAGTTCCTCAGCCAGCTTTGCTTAAAGGGATCAAGGTTGGAGACCTCTGCTCTAAATGGTGGTTGTGTTGCTGAAGACCAAAACTGGCCCAACAGACTTGGCCAAGAGACTGCTCTGACCCAGCCTTAGCAGAAGCAAGAAACAGACTCCCGGTCACGAAAAAAAACAACCCTCTTTATTTACCTCTTGTGAATTAATGGCATCCAACCCACCGAAAAGTCCGGGCAAGAGTCCTTCAAGGAGTTAACGGTAGTAACAGACCTTATCAGTTTCTTGCAATAATTGCCAGGCCAGAAGCTCCCAACCGAAAGGCTTCAAACTAAGTTCTGGCATGCAGTCTTTGTGGCACAAAACGGCATGAGCAAAATCTCCAGAAATACGAACGGTTGTCTCCTACGACCACCATTCCCCTTTCCTTCTCTTTATTCATTCCCCAGCCAGGGAGGGGCCATTCAGCATCCACATGTGCTTTGCTTCCCGAGTCGACTCCTTGTCCTCCGTTGTTCTCCTCTCCTAACTGCTCTGCGCATACCACGGGCATCGGGAACAGGCCCCAGCTGTTCTTCCTCCTCACTCACCTCAGCTTCCAAAGGCAGCTGCCTCTCCGTAGCTGGGAAATATCAGACAGCCCTGGCTCTATCTCTGCGTCGGACGCAGAGCATCCATCAGAGCCTTCCCCAGACTCCAGCACTGGCCCAAGTTCCTCCCCAACCTCCTCATCGTCTGCCGGCATTTCCGCTGGCAACTGGCGGGCCACAACAGAGTCACCTGTCCTCTCGGGCACCGTTTGTGTTGACTGCTTCATTATTCTCTTTCTGGTCCTTCCCTTGCAAAGCTAAGCCAGCCTTGACTGGGTTTAGAAGCTAGGATGGTTTGAATCTGGTTAGTCTTTGGACCATGAAGTCCCCCAGGATGGCGACTAGACTTGGAGGTCCCCCACTCCCACAAAAAAAATCCCACAAGCTCATTCAGACTCAGCTGGAGGAAGAGGTTCATTTGATCCGGCTACAGGTAACCTTCAACTTACGACCACAATAGAGCCCCAAATTTCCGTTGCTAAATGAAACAGTTGTTTAAGTGAGTTTTGCCCCGTTTTACGACCTTTCTCAGTTGTTAAATGAATCCTTGCAGTACTTAAGCTAGTCTCACAGCTGTTAAGGGGATCCGGCTTCTCCCCACCCCCCTTGACTTTGCTTGTTGGAAGGTCGTAAAAGCGGATCCCGTGACCCCGGGACATTGTGACCGTCGTAAATATGAGCATCCAAATTTTGATCACATGATCTTGGGATGCTACAACCATCATGAATATGAACTAGTTTCCATATATCTGAAATTTGAACCCGTGACCATGGGGATAGTTCAATGGTTGGGTGAAAAATGCTCATAAGTCACTGGTTTTCAGTGCTGTTGTAACTCCGAACAGTCATTAAATGAACTGTTGTAAGTCGAGGACTATCCATATGTGTCTCTGGGTGGACCTGAGCTAATATGAAAAAGCTCAGCAGGGTTGAGGCAGGTTAGATTTGGATGGAAGGATATCAAGAAATACCAAGTTCTTATTTGGAAGAAGACGACAATAGAAAGACGTCGAGACATTGTGTTCCTGTCGGGAGTACATTTGGTTGAAATGTATTTTATGTGCAACAACCACAGTTGTATTCAGCCAGTAGATGGCAGTGTTTACAAGTTTGGATCTACGTGTATGTTCTATGTTCTTTCATACTAAGTAGAATTTCCTGTTTCCTGTTAAAACAGTTAAGCAGTAAAGCACATGGTGACTGTACTCTTGGTTTGATCTGTGATGGTATATATATATAAACAGAATTTCTGACAGTTCCCAAAAAACTGTGTGGTTGATCATGGAGACTTCAGAGAACGTCTTCAGAAACCCAAGACCCGACCTCACCTCTCTATGGCGGCCCAGATCTTGGTGGCATCATCTCGATAATAATAGTTGGCGACAGAGTCAACTCCACGAGCCTTGATGTCCTCCGGCAGGCAAAGTGAAGAGTAGGTCAACTGTTGAACCCCTCGGTTCACCAAGGAACCGATTCCTTCATATCCGGCTGAGGTGGCCTGTAAAAGAGGGAGAAGGTTGAGTCGCTCATGGGTAGTCCTCGATGCACGACCAAAATTTAGCTCAAACGTTCCGTTGCCAAGTGAGAGGGTAGTCCATCACCACAACCGTTAATGGAATCGCCGCTGCGGTTTAAGTGAGTGACACAGTTGTTAAGTGAATCTGGATTCCCCCGTTGACTTTGTTCATCAGAAGGTCGCAAAAACCCATCCCCACCCTCTAGATTACTGTGACTGTCATAAATACATGCCGGTGGCCAAGCGCCTGAATTTTGATCATGTGACCCATTGGGGATTCTTGATGATTTGTAACTAGGAGGAGCAGTCATAGATCACTGTCTGTTTATCTGTCTCTGTCTCTCCGTCCATCCCTCCATCATCTATCAAGCTCCATCCATTTCTCTACCTACCTACCTCTGTCTGTCCATCCATCTATCATCTATCAAGCTCCATCCCTCTCTGCTTGTCTGCCTGCCTGCCTGCCTACCTACCTATCCATCCATCCATCCATCCATCCTCTATCAAACTCCATCCATATCTCTACCTACCTACTTATCATCCATCTATCTCCATCCATCCATCCATCCATCCATCATCTATCAAGATCCATCCATCTCTCTACCTACCTACCTAGCCATCCATCATTTAAGCTCCATCCATATCTCTACCTACCTACCTACCTACCTATCATCCATCTCTCGCTCTCTCATCCATCCATCTACCCATCCATCTATCATCTATCAAACTCCATCCATCTACCTACCTACTTACCTATCCATGTATCTCTCTACCTACCTACCTATCCATCCATCATCTAAGCTCCATCCATATCTCTACCTACCTACCTATCATCCATCTCTCTCCAACCATCCATCCATCATCTATCAAGATCCATCCATCTCTCTACCTACCTACCTATCCATCCATCATTTAAGCTCCATCCATATCTCTACCTACCTACCTACCTACCTACCATCCATCTCTCTCTCATCCATTCATCCATCCACCCATCCATCCATCATCTATCAAACTCCATCCATCTACCTACTTACCTATCCATGTATCTCTCTACCTACCTACCTATCCATCCATCATCTAAGCTCCATCCATATCTTTACCTACCTACCTATCATCCATCTCTCTCCAACTACCCATCCATCCATCATCTATCAAGTTCCATCCATCCATCTCTCTATCTACCTACCATCCATCATCTAAGCTCCATCCATCTCTCTACTTACCTACTTATCATCCATCTCTCTCTCTCATCCATCCATCCATCCATCCATCCATCATCTATCAAGCTCCATCCATCTACCTACCTACCTATCCATCCATCATCTAAGCTCCATCCATATCTCTACTTATCTACCTACCTATCATCCATCGACCTACCCACCCATCATCTATCAAGCTCCATCCATCTCTCTACCTACCTATTATTCATCTCTCTCTCTCTCCAGCTCCATCCATCCATCTCTCTATCTCTCTATCTACCTATCTACCATCTATCTGCTCGCCCGTCCGTCCATCATCTATCTATCAAGTTTCTTAGCCACCCATCTCCCTCACAGAGGGCTCTGGCGAGGTTTTATATCTTCACTAAACAAACAGCCGTAAAGTGAGGACTGCCCACTATCCAAGCTTCACTTAGAGGACGAACTGAATTCGACATGAGTGTAATAGTTGCTCAAATGCCTTTAAGCCCCTTTCTTTGTTAAAACTGCTGTATTCCAATGAATGCCAAGTTTTCTCAATGCACCTGCTGTTTGCAGAATCCAAAAAAAAAAAAAGAGAGAGAGAGAGAGAGAGAGAGAGAGAGAGAGAGAGAGAGAGAGAGAGAAGGAATGGAGAAGTGCAGGGATAAAAAGAGACCAGGCAGAGAAACTACCCCAGAAGGTCCACCTTACCTGATCCATCATGCCACCTTTCTTGATCAGGCGTATCCTGGCTAGTATGTTGATCTGGAGCGTGTATCTTACGTGTGGAATCAGGAGCTGCAGAGGAAGGAGGAGAAGGAGGAGAAGAAATGAAGGTCTTCAGTCCTCGAGTTGGAGAAGGTTCTTGGAGACCATGGAGGTCAAGAGAGAGGCTGATGATTCAGAGCTTCTAAGGAGGACAACAGGGTGGCCGTCACAACCTGTGACCAACCCCACCAAATGCGGAAAGCAGGTGATGTATTTGAACCTGCCAGGTGAACAGGAAACCTGGCTCTCCACCTTCCAGAAGTAGATGGAGATGATGAGGACAGGGAGAAGACCTGTTCTGTCCTCCTTCGCCTCCGTCCAAGTGATGGCTTAATTAGCCGGCACTATCAGCTCTGGCAGCAGAATAGCCAGTGATTGCCAAGAGCCTCTGTTATCTTCCATGACGCTGATGAGTCACCCAGGAACAAACTTCAGCTCTTAGTCAATCAGTGGATTTGCCTGTTACAAAGAGACACAGCAGCTCTCGCTGCCTTTTATACCCTGTGAGGTGTGGCTCCATGACTCAGCACTTCCTAGGCCTGCCCCACCCCTGCTTCTGTTGTTCCCTCCTCTCATGCCTACGAAACCTAGGGTCCAGCCAGGCCTGATTGCCGTCAGCTGGGTCTGAAGGCGTGGCTGGGGGGGGAAAGAGTCAGGGGACGGAGGCCTCGTTATTTCTTCCACCTGGCCTGCTTCTGGCTCCTGGAGCTAAGCCAGGGAAGCCAGTGCTCCCGAGGTAAGTCCTGATGGCCCTTCCCCCTCACTTTCCAAATCACTTTCTGGCAGGAGGGCTGGTTCGGGGGGCGCATACACAACAAGACCTCTAAGGGGACCAGTTCCTGAGGGTCAAAATAGGGGAACATGCTTGATGGGACACGTCTCTCCAGGACAGAAGAACAGAACCACCGGGTTGGAAGGGACTTTGGAGGTTTTCTAGTCTGACCCCCTGCTCAAGCAGGGGACCCTAACTCATTTCAGACAACTGGTTGTCCAATCTCTTCTTTAAAATCGCCACTGTTGGGAGCACCCGCAACTTCTGGAGGCAAGTTGTTCCACTGATTAATTGTCGGGAGAGGACCTAGGACAATTTAGTAGCATGGGGACTATTCTCTTTTCCTCGAAGTCCTTCTCCCCCAAAAGAGAGACCCTTAAATTTTAGATGGACGTGACATCGTGGTGGGTTCGTCCAACTCGAAAAGAAGGAGGTGGGTCCATACTTCACTTTGGAATATACCAAGTTCCAGCAAACAAAAATCAACCGAGTGAAGATGATAGGTGGTTGCACAGCCAATCAGATGTTCAGACTGGATTTGCCCCCTTTTGACCACCTCTCGGGTCCTTCCCAAGGACCCAGGATAGGCAGATGTGGATGTTTGATGGGGTTGAAGGCCACGTCATGGGATGTCAGCCCGTCCGACTCAAGCTGCCTTTTGCAATTGACTTGACAGGGATTTTGCCAATATCTTCTCAGTCAAGCTGCCTTTTGCAATTGACCAAGAGTCTGTCAATGTCATTCCAAGCAAAGCTGCCTTTTGCAATTGGCCGATGGGGATTTTGTCAATGCCATTCTGAACAAAGATCCTTTTGCAATTGACCGAAGGGGATTTTGTCAATACATTCTCAATCAAACTGCCTTTTGCAATTGACTTTTGCAATTGACCAAGAGTCTGTCAATGTCCTTCCAACCAAAGCTACCTTTTGCAATTGACTGAAGGGGATTTTGTCAATACATTCTCAATCAAACTGCCTTTTGCAATTGAGTTTTGCAATTGACCAAGAGTCTGTCAATGTCCTTCCAACCAAAGCTACCTTTTGCAATTGACCAAGAGTCTGACAATGTCCTTCCAACCAAAGCTACCTTTTGCAATTGACTGAAGGGGATTTTGTCAATGCCATTCTGAACAAAGATCCTTTTGCAATTGACTGAAGGGGATTTTGTCAATACATTCTCAATCAAACTGCCTTTTGCAATTGACTTTTGCAATTGACCAAGAGTCTGTCAATGTCCTTCCAACCAAAGCTACCTTTTGCAATTGACTGAAGGGGATTTTGTCAATACATTCTCAATCAAACTGCCTTTTGCAATTGACTTTTGCAATTGACAGACAGGGATTCTGTCAATGCCATTCTGAGCAAAGTTCCTTTGCAATTGACCAAGAGTCTGTCAATGTCCTTCCAACCAAAGCTACCTTTTGCAATTGACTGAAGGGGATTTTGTCAATGCCATTCTGAACAAAGATCCTTTTGCAATTGACTGAAGGGGATTTTGTCAATACATTCTCAATCAAACTGCCTTTTGCAATTGACTTTTGCAATTGACCAAGAGTCTGTCAATGTCCTTCCAACCAAAGCTACCTTTTGCAATTGGCCGATGGGGATTTTGTCAATGCCATTCTGAACAAAGATCCTTTTGCAATTGACTGAAGGGGATTTTGTCAATACATTCTCAATCAAACTGCCTTTTGCAATTGACCAAGAGTCTGTCAATGTCCTTCCAACCAAAGCTGCCTTTTGCAATTGGCCGATGGGGATTTTGTCAATGCCATTCTGAACAAAGATCCTTTTGCAATTGACTGAAGGGGATTTTGTCAATACATTCTCAATCAAACTGCCTTTTGCAATTGACCAAGAGTCTGTCAATGTCCTTCCAACCAAAGCTACCTTTTGCAATTGGCCGATGGGGATTTTGTCAATGCCATTCTGAACAAAGATCCTTTTGCAATTGACCGAAGGGGATTTTGTCAATACATTCTCAATCAAACTGCCTTTTGCAATTGACTTTTGCAATTGACCAAGAGTCTGTCAATGTCCTTCCAACCAAAGCTACCTTTTGCAATTGGCCGATGGGGATTTTGTCAATGCCATTCTGAACAAAGATCCTTTTGCAATTGACTGAAGGGGATTTTGTCAATACATTCTCAATCAAACTGCCTTTTGCAATTGACTTTTGCAATTGACCAAGAGTCTGTCAATGTCCTTCCAACCAAAGCTGCCTTTTGCAATTGGCCGATGGGGATTGTGTCAATGCCATTCTGAACAAAGATCCTTTTGCAATTGACTGAAGGGGATTTTGTCAATACATTCTCAATCAAACTGCCTTTTGCAATTGACCAAGAGTCTGTCAATGTCCTTCCAACCAAAGCTGCCTTTTGCAATTGGCCGATGGGGATTTTGTCAATGCCATTCTGAACAAAGATCCTTTTGCAATTGACTGAAGGGGATTTTGTCAATACATTCTCAATCAAACTGCCTTTTGCAATTGACTTTTGCAATTGACCAAGAGTCTGTCAATGTCCTTCCAACCAAAGCTACCTTTTGCAATTGGCCGATGGGGATTTTGTCAATGCCATTCTGAACAAAGATCCTTTTGCAATTGACTGAAGGGGATTTTGTCAATACATTCTCAATCAAACTGCCTTTTGCAATTGACTTTTGCAATTGACCAAGAGTCTGTCAATGTCCTTCCAACCAAAGCTACCTTTTGCAATTGGCCGATGGGGATTTTGTCAATGCCATTCTGAACAAAGATCCTTTTGCAATTGACTGAAGGGGATTTTGTCAATACATTCTCAATCAAACTGCCTTTTGCAATTGACTTTTGCAATTGACCAAGAGTCTGTCAATGTCCTTCCAACCAAAGCTACCTTTTGCAATTGACTGAAGGGGATTTTGTCAATGCCATTCTGAACAAAGATCCTTTTGCAATTGACTGAAGGGGATTTTGTCAATACATTCTCAATCAAACTGCCTTTTGCAATTGACTTTTGCAATTGACCAAGAGTCTGTCAATGTCCTTCCAACCAAAGCTACCTTTTGCAATTGACTGAAGGGGATTTTGTCAATACATTCTCAATCAAACTGCCTTTTGCAATTGACTTTTGCAATTGACCAAGAGTCAGTCAATGTCCTTCCAACCAAAGCTACCTTTTGCAATTGACTGAAGGGGATTTTGTCAATACATTCTCAATCAAACTGCCTTTTGCAATTGACTTTTGCAATTGACCAAGAGTCTGTCAATGTCCTTTCAACCAAAGCTACCTTTTGCAATTGACCGATGGGGATTTTGTCAATGCCATTCTGAACAAAGATCCTTTTGCAATTGACTGAAGGGGATTTTGTCAATACATTCTCAATCAAACTGCCTTTTGCAATTGACTTTTGCAATTGACCAAGAGTCTGTCAATGTCCTTCCAACCAAAGCTACCTTTTGCAATTGGCCGATGGGGATTTTGTCAATGCCATTCTGAACAAAGATCCTTTTGCAATTGACTGAAGGGGATTTTGTCAATACATTCTCAATCAAACTGCCTTTTGCAATTGACCAAGAGTCTGTCAATGTCCTTCCAAGCAAAGCTACCTTTTGCAATTGACAGACAGGGATTCTGTCAATGCCGTTCAAGTCAAGCTGCCTTTTGCAATTGACGGATGGGACTTTGTCAGTGCTGTTCCAGGTCAAGCTGCTTTTTACAATTGACCAATGGGGATTCTGTCAATGCCATTCTGAGCAAAGTTCCTTTTGCAATTGACTAAGATTTTGTTAACGCTATTCCAAGTCAAGTTGCCTTTTTGCAATTGACCGATGGGGATTTTGTCAATGCCGATGGCATTCAAGAGGTGTTCCCAGATGTTTTGGGACTGCACCCTATCGCTATTGGGAGCATTTTGCTTCCCTTTGCTATGGTTTTATGATTATTTGGGTCATTATTATTCGAACAGGGTGTCCTTCGTTATTTCATATCAAGTCATGCATTACGCTTAGTTGTATTATTCCTTTCATGGACAGCCACCCCAAACCTCGCATTATGGGGAAGCTGGACAAATCCAGTGACAATATTCCTGTTCACCTGCATCACAATTCATGTGAAACCTCTCCCCACCTCCAGGGATCTGTCTCCCTTGTGCCCTACCTTAAACACCGGATGGCACATGGGGAAGTGCCGTAGAGTGGCCATAGTAAAGATCTCAGCCATCAGGTGGGTCTTTAGGAGATGGGAGATGTTCTGATGGATCTGGAAATCGGCATTGCGGACCCACATCTTAGCCAAGGTCCAATCCCAGTGCGGGTCACTGGGAAGGAAAATGGGGCTCTCGTCACCCGGGATTTGGCTGAGCTGCGAGAAGGAAGAATACAAAGAACGACAGATGTAGGGGGGGGAAAAGCATGAATGAGCAAGGAGATTGAGAAAAAAACGACATTTCCTCACCTTTCGGGTCACTGATTGGTTTACCAGAACATTTATAGAACAACAGAGAGGAGTGGTGCAGTGCGGTGGCCTAGAGGAGGAGCTCTCGCCTCACAATCAAGAGGCTGGGAGTTTGATCCTAGGTAGAGGCAGATATTTCTCTCTCTGGGCACGATGAGAATATATCTGCTGTACTAAACTCCGTATTGGTGACAGGAAAGGCATCGGGCCAGTAAACACACAGCTCCATTCAGTTGCCCAGACTCCACCCCGCAAGGGATTATGGGGTCGTTAAAAGAGGATGATGATATAAGCCTAAATGCTGAGCGGTGCGGTGGCCTAGAGGTGGAGCTCTCGCCTCACAATCATGAGGCTGTGCATTCGATCCTAGGTAGAGGCAGATATCTCTCTCTCTGGGCACGATGAGAATATATCTGCTGAACAAAACTCCGCCCTGGCAACAGGAAAGGCATCCGGCCATTAAAAAAACACTCTGCTAGCTCCATTCAGTTGGCCAAACTCCACCCCGCAAGGGATTATGGGGTCGTTAAATGACGATGATGATTTATAGAACAGTGGGCCACTCTAGGTAGCCATCCACTTAGTGACCGTTCAAAGTCACAACGGCGCTGAAAAAAAGTGTACTTACGATAGGTTTTCACCATTTTGTTTTACCTGAATTGCTATCGGGACGAGATTGCCGGACGATGTCTGGTGGAAGAGACACACAGGGACAGCCAGGTACTGCTGTTCACCTCCGATGACATTGGTCGGGATTCCTTGGAGGATCTTGTAGTCCACTATGAAGATGTTCCCCTTCTTTAAACAGAAGGAAGAGAGAAAGGGGGGGGACGGACGGAGGGAGCGGGAGGGAGAGACAGAATCATCTTCGCTGACGATGTTAAACTATTTAACACTATCAACAATACACTACCCTTCAAAAAGACCTTGATTTTGGGTCAGAATGGTTGAAAACCTGGCAACTCCAAACCTCAACCAACAAATGCTCTGTCTTACACATTGGAAAAAAGAACCTGAACACTAAATACAAGCTCGATGGACACTACCTTATAGATGACCCCCATCCCGTTAAAAACCTTGGAGTTTTCATATCCAATGATCTAAGTGCCAAAGCCCACTGCAACTACATCGCAAAAAAAGGCTTTAAGAGTTGTAAACTTAATCCTGCGTAGCTTCTTCTCCAGAAACTCTACACTACTAACCAGAGCATATAAAACATTTGCTAGATCAATTCTTGAATACAGCTCGCCTGTCTGGAACCCGCACCACATTTCTGACATCAATACAATTGAATGTGTCCAGAAATATTTTACAAGAAGAGTTCTCCACTCTGATCACAACAAAATACCTGATGCCACCAGACTTGAAATCCTGGGTTTAGAAAATTTAGAACTCCGCCGCCCTCGACATGACCTGAGCTTAACTCATAGAATCATCTGTTACAACGTCCTTCCTGTTGAAGATTACTTCAGCTTCAACCACAACAATACACGAGCACACAATAGATTTAAGCTTAATGTGAACCGCTCCAATCTTGATTGCAGAAAATATGAACTTTAGAAACAGAATTGTTAATGCCTGGAATGCACTACCAGACTCTGTGGTCTCTTCCCAAAGTCTCCAAAGCTTTAACCAAAAACTATCTACTATTGACCTCACCCCATTCCTAAGAGGTCTGTAAGGGGCGTGCATAAGAGCACCAGTGTGCCTACCGTTCCTGTCCTAATGTTCCCTTTGATTGTATCCAATTTCATATAATTATTACATACTTATGGTTATATATATGCTTGTATATCGTATAGTTATTTCATGCTTATGCTTATATACAATATTGTGACAAATAAAATAAATAAAAGAAAGAGAGAGACAGAGACAGAGAGAAAAAGAAAGAGAGAGAGAGAGAGAAAGAAAGAAAGAGACAGAGAGGGAGGGAAGGAAGGAAGGAAGGAAGGAAGGGAAAGAAAGAGAAAGAAAGAAAGAAATAAGTTTATTTATTTATTTATTTATTTATTTATTTATTTATTTATTTATTTTGTCACAACAGTATTTATTTATTTATTTATTTAATTTATTTGTTTATATTTCTATACCACCCTTCCTTCTCCCGAAGGATTCAGGGCGGTTTACAGCCTTGTTAAAACAATTTTTACAAATATTTAAAAATAATTGAAAATGAAATATTTAAATTTAGGCTGACTCCTTAAAACCCATTTAAAATTCCCAATTAAAACTATCAGGCCAGTCCTGCACGATGAAACAGCCATGTTTTCAGCTCGCATCGGAAAGTCCGGAGATCAGGGAGTTGGCGAATACCTGGCGGTAATTCGTTCCAGAGGGTTGGGGCCCCCACGGAGAAGGCCCTCCCCCTGGGGGTCGCCAGCCGACATTGTCTAGCCGACGGCACCCCGAGGAGGCCCACTCTATGGGAGCGCACTGGTCGCTGGGGGGGCCGTCGGTCGCAGGAGGTGGTCCCGTAAATAGCCAGGTCCCATGCCATGAAGCGCTTTAAAGGTGGTAACCAATACCTTGAATTGCACCCGGAAGATCACCGGAAGCCAGTGCAGCCTACGCAGGATTGGTGTTATATGGGAGCCTCGATTTGCTCCCTCTATCACCCGCGCGGCCGCATTCTGGACCAGCTGAAGCCTCCGGGTGCTCTTCAAGGGGAGCCCCATGTAGAGAGCGTTACAGTAGTCCAGACAGGAGGTGACAAGGGCATGGGTGACCGTGCATAGGGCAAGTGTATATAAGAAGTGTATATAAGCATAAGCATGAAAATAACTATATAATATATAAGCATATATATATATAAGCATAAGCATGCAATAACCACATTAATTGGATATAAGAAGAGGGCCGTGAAAATATTTGCAGATCCCTCGCATCCTGGACATAAACTGTTTCAACTCCTACCCTCAAAACGACGCTATAGAGCACTGCACACCAGAACAACCAGACACAAGAACAGTTTTTTTCCCGAAGGCCATCACTCTGCTAAACAAATAATTCCCTCAACACTGTCAAACTATTTACTGAATCTGCACTACTATTAATTGTTTCATAGTTCCCATCACCAATCTCTTTCCATTTATGACTGTATGACTGTAACTTGTTGCTGGCAATCCTTATGATTTATATTGATATATTGACCATCAATTGCGTTGTAAATGTTGTACCTTGATGAAGGTATCTTTTCTTTTATGTACACTGAGAGCATATGCACCAAGACAAATTCCTTGTGTGTCCAATCACACTTGGCCAATAAAAATTCTATTCTATTCTATTCTATTCTAATGAAAGAAAACAAGTTAGAAACAAGTTAGAAACAAGAAAGAAAAAGTTAAGTAGTTCCTTGCTATCATCTGAAAACCAGCCAACCTTCACTGTCAAAAAGGCAACCCATAAGGAGGAGATGTTTCTGTGGGTCCATGGAGAAAGTTCAGAAGGTCAAGAGGTTGGCTTCAGAAAGACCAGAAAGTCAAAAGGGCAACTTCAGGAGTCGCAACCACAACTTCCCTCTATTGACTCTCCCTGGAGATTCCCCAGTTCCTCCACCGAGAAAGTCACTAGGTCAACACTAGGTTGACTAGGTCAATCAAACAAGAAGAAAACCTCCTGCGCATGAAATCCAACCGCGCCTTCTATAGTTTTGTAAACAACAAACCACCCTGAGTCTTCGGAGAAGGGCGGTATAAATTTTTTTTTTATTTGAATTTATATCCCGCCCTTCTCCGAAGACTCAGGGCGGCTTACATTGTGTAAGGCAATAGTCTCATCCTATTTGTATATTTATATACAAAGTCAACTTATTGCCCCCCCCAACAATCTGGGTCCTCATTTTACCTACCTTATAAAGGATGGAAGGCTGAGTCAACCTTGGGCTTATTTATTTATATGAATAAATAAATAAATAAAGACTCGAGATCCATCCCACCCCTAAAAGGATCTAACAGTAAAGAATGCAATGATGAAGCAGTTAAAGCAAACTTTTTTTTTTTTGTCACAACAGTATACACAAACAAATGTCATAGATAAAACAGCATATCTTGAAGAATATATATATATATTGTTCCCTTTATTATATCCAATTAATATAGTTGATGCATAATTTTAATTATATATATATAATATTGATGTTTTATATGCCTGTGAACCGCCCTGAGTCCTTTGGGAGATAGGGCGGTATATAAATTCGAATAATAAATAAATAAATAAATAAATAAATAAATAAATAAATAAATAAATAAATAAATAAATAAATAAATAAATAAATAAAATAAATAAATATATATATATATAATTAAAATTATGCATCAACTATATTAATTGGATATAATAAAGGGAACAATAGGACAGGAACGGTAGGCACATTTGTGCTCTTATGCACACCCCTTATAGTCCTCTCAGGAATGGGGTGAGGTCAATAGTAGATAGTTTTTGGTTGAAGATTTTGGGATTTTGAGTAGAGACTATGGAGTCAGGTAATGAGTTCCAAGCATTAACAACTCTGTTACAGAAGTCATATTTTCTGCAATCAAGTTTGAAGTGATTGACATTTAGCTTGAATCTATTTTTTGCTCTTGTAATATTGCGACTGAAGCTGAAGTAGTCTTTTATAGGAAGGATATTTCAATAGATGATTTTGTGTGTTAAACACAGGTCATGTCGAAGTCGACGGAGTTGTAAGTTTTCTAATCCCAGGATTTCAAGTCTGTCGGTATAAGGTATTTTGTTGTTTTCGGAGGAGTGAAGAACTCTTCTAGCAAAATATTTCTGGACTCTTTCTATTGTATTTATGTCAGAGATGTGGTATGGGTTCCAGACGGATGAGCTGTATTCAAGAATAGGTCTGGCAAATATTTTGTATGCTCTAGTTAGTAGTGTAAAGTTTTTTGAAAAGAAGCTGCGTAAAATTAGGTTTACAACTCTTAGGGCCTTTTTTGCTATGTAGTTGCAGTGGGCTTTGGCACAGTCTTTAACACAGTCTTTAACAGTCTTTAACACAGTCTTCGGCTCAGTCTTTGTCAACAGCAATGGCTCATGCTCAACATTCCCTAGTCGTACCCAGTGGTGGGATTCAAGTAATTCAACAACCGGTTCTCTGCCCTTGTCTGTCCCACTCCTCCTCTGACGGCTGGGTCGGGGAAGTATGTATCAAGCATGGCCACAAAGCCTCTGCAGCTTTGCCAAAGTTCTGTCAGAGTTCTCAGGGCAGGCAGGAGTCCAAGATGTGACTTCAGCAACCAGATGAGACTTTCCCTGACTCAAGGAATGCCAAAAAGCAGATCCTTTATATAGGCCATGGGGTGTGGCTCCATGACTCAGCACTTATCCAGGCCTGCCCCTCCCTTCCTTTTGCTGACGTCGCCTCTCCATTCTCCGGAAGCATGAATCCGTCCACCTTCCAGCTGCCAGCAATTCCAGCTCGTGACTGGTTTCATGTTCCTCATGTTCACATGCTGTGGGGGAGGGGGTTATTTGCTCAGTTTCTCCGGGCATGGTGCCAGGACTGGGGGCTGAAGGCATGCCAGGCCATTCGTCTTGCTCGGTCTGTCCGGGCATGGTGCCAGGACTGGGGGCTGGAGGCATGCCAGGCCGTTCGTCTTCATTATCCGTCTCTGGCTGAGATAACAGGAGATGAGAGGGGCCCGGCTGCGGAGAGGGGGGCGGCCGAGGCACAACAACCCTAATGATTTCTTCCAATGACCAGTTTGCCAAACTGCTCACAAAGTTAACAACCGGTTCTCCCGAAGTGGTGCGAACTGGCTGAATCCCACCACTGGTCGTACCACTAATGATTACAATGATCTAACACAAATAGATTTCACAGAAGATAATGTTGAAAAGGCACTATGTAGACTGAAACCATCTCTATCTATTGGACCTGATGGACTATGTGCATACTTCTTAAAAAAAGATTTCCACTGTTATAGCAGAACCCCTAAGCATAATCTTTAAAAAATCTTTCAGGACCAGCTCCCTACCCAACCTATGGTCACTAGCCACGGTCATCCCTATCTTCAAACAGGGAGACCCCAGCCTAGTCGAAAATTACAGACCAATCTCTTTATGCTGTGTCACCTGCAAAGTCATGGAATCAATCATCAACCAATCCATCACCCTCCACCTAGAAACAAACAACCTACTCTCTCATAAACAATCTGGTTTCAGAAAAAAAATTATCCTGTAATGTACAACTTCTACACTGCAAAAACATATGGACTACAAATCTAGATCAGGGCAAAGCAATAGATGCAATTTACATAGACTTCTGTAAAGCCTTTGATTCAGTGATACATGACAAACTACTTCTAAAACTAAAATCCGACGGCAACTCCAGACCCCTCTATAATTGGATAACTGCGTTCCTGTCAAACAGGCAACAAGTGGTCAAAATAGGGAGCGCCCTATCAAAATCCTGCACCTGTTAATAGCGGTGTCTCCCAAGGAAGCGTCCTGAACCAACACTCTTCATACTATACATAAATGACCTTTGTGATCACATTATAAGTAACTGTGTTCTCTTCGCCGATGATGTAAAACTATTTAACACCACCACCAATGCTGCTACCCTTCAAAAAAAAAACTTGACTTTGTGTCGGAATGGTCAAAATCTTGGCAACTCCAAATCTCAACCAACAAATGCTCTGTCTTACACATCGGCAAAAAGAATCAGAACACAAAATACAAGCTAAGTGGACATGACTTGTAGATGACCCTCACTCTGTCAAGGACCTTGGAGTACCCATATCAAATGATCTAAGTGCCAAAGCCCACTGTAACAACATCGCCAAAAAGACATTAAAGGTTGTAAACCTAATCTTGTGTAGCTTCTTCTCCGGTAATATTACACTACAAACCAGAGCATACAAAACATTCGCTAGACCAATTCTCGAATACAGCTGATTGCTTATTTGTATCCTATGACTATCATTAAGTGTTGTACCTTATGATTCTTGATGAACGTATCTTTTCTTTTATGTACACGGAGAGCGTATGCACCAAAGACAAATTCCTTGTGTGTCCAATCACAGTTGGCCAATAAAATTTTTTATTCTATTCTATTCTATTCTATTCTATTTATTCAATTCATGCTTATACTATATATAAATTATCTAACATGTACTCAACAAATAAATAAATAAATAATAAATAACCCTAGTGAGATTCTTGGTGAAACACAACCACAAGTGACTCGAGAAAGCTAGAAACCACATCCCAGTCACCTGCAATTCTTCCGAGAGAGTGGTGGCTTTTCCAAGAGACTCAGCGACCATCTCCTGGGTCACAGGGAAGTTGGCCGGGATCTCCGTACACTTCTCAATCACCAAAGGGTTGACCCCATTCAGATACTGGTAGCCAAAGAAGGCGTCTTCTAGCCAGTGATCAGCAACGTACTCTGGAAATGAGAGAAAATCGAAAGCAAAAAAAAGAGATTGACTTTCTGACGGATTATGAAGATCTTGAAGGCCAGGCTGGACCATGAAGACTGGAGGATCTGGATGGAGAATTCTTGGAAGATGACAAACACTCTCTCCGTGCATTCTTGCTGAAGGGAAGAGGACATTATTTTAGGGAGACAACTGGGATCTCGTATCCAATTGGAGCCGGAATGCAATTGGGAGGAGCAAGAGCTCGGGATTTCCCTCACAATTAGAAGAGGAGAAGGTCTTGGAGGACCTGGAAGGGGGAGAAGGCCAAGTGCTCAGGTTTTAGGCCAAAGATCTGCTTCCAGAACTACAACCAGGTCAACCCGACAGGTCAAAGCTGCGGGTGTTACAACCGGCTGTCCTTTCACAACATTCAAGATGGCCGCCTCTCTTTTCCGGATAGTGGGACCTGCCTAGTCCTAGGCTCTGCACGTTCATTTTATCTTGGATGAATTCTGGGATTTTGTCTGTGTTGTGCAGAAAAAGAGCAGGGAGAGCTGGAGGTGGAACGAAATGCGTCATCAGCTTAGAATCATTACGTTGCCACAAATGATTCACGTCCAACTCCTGAATTCTGTTGACTCTTATCTGGCTCCGGTTTAGCACTGAACTTTAAACTGACTAGATTCTAGTCTGGTGCATAAGCAGGAGAGTTGAAGCTTTGAACTGCAACTTAACCTTATCCTCTGCACTAACATTAATCCAGTGGTGAAATGTAAAATTGGTTACTACCGGTTCTGTGGGCGTGGCTTGGGGGGGTGTCATGTGACTGGGTGGGCGTGGCCAACTTTTTTCTTTTACTTTTTTAAAGCAATTTTTTTACAACCGGTTCGGGTGAAAAAAAATGCTTTAAAAAAGTTTTTTAAAAAGGTTTCGACGATCACAGCTGTGCCGCACGATCGTCAGAACTTTTTTTAAAAAACTTTTTTAAAGCATTTTTTTCACTACCTAGTCGACGGAACCGGTAGTAAAAAAAATGCTTTTACAAAAAAAAAAAAAGGTTTCGAGGATAGCGCAGCACTGCTGTGATCGTCAGAACCCTTTTTAAAGCATTTTTTTTTTACTACCGGTTCGTCCAAACCAGAGCGAACCGGTATCATTAATCTAGTGATTAATGATACCGGTTGACTAGTTTAGTTGACTAGATTAATCCTGCATTAATCTAGTCAACTAAAGTTCGATACTCAGTAGATTAATGTTCCCCATAGCGGCTAGGGAATTCTGGGAGCTGAAATCCACACATCTTAAAACAGGCTGACTTTGGAATTCTAGGAGTTCAAATCCACTCATCATAAATAAAACTGGCTGGGGAATTTGGGGAGTTGAAGTCCACCCATCTTAAAGAAGGCTGGCTGGGGAATTCTGGGAGTTGAAGCCTACCTATTTTAAAGCAGGCTGGCTGGGGAATTCTGGGAGTTGAAGTCCACCCATCATAAATCAAACTGGCTGGGGAATTCTGGGGGTTGAAGTCCACCCATCGTAAATCAAACTGGCTAGGGAATTCTGGGAATTGAACTCTAACCATTGTAAATCAAACTGGCTGGGGAATTCTGGGAGTTGAAGTCTACCTATCTTAAAGCAGGCTGGTTGGGGAATTCTGGAAGTTGAAGTCCACCCATTGTAAATCAAACTAGGTGGGGAATTCTGGGAGTTGAAGTCCACCCATCATAAATCAAACTGGTTGGGGAATTCTGGGAGTTGAAGTCCACCCATTGTAAATCCAACTGGCTGGGGAATTCTGGGGGTTGAAGTCCACCCATTGTAAATCAAACTGGTTGGGGAATTCTGGGAGTTGAAGTCCACCCATCTTAAAAGCCCTTCAGTTCTGGAGCTCCATGCTCTGTACTCCAAAATAATCTTCATTAACCTCCTATTTCTTTCACGCACTTTAGCCAACCCTTAGATCCGTGGTCTTCCTTCCCGTATTTTCCCTTCTTTGTCCTTCTCCTCTGATACCAACCTGAAACCAAGGTCTTGTTGAACCAGAAAATCTTGCGGATGTCCTCCAGTCTTTTCCAGGAATGGTGGTAGTTCATTAAGCCTTTTAACCTGAACTCCAACCGCCTGAGGAGGAAAAGAGAAAGGGGAGAAGGACTGAGCCCGGATCACGCTTCAGCGGCCAAATCGGGGCGAACCATTTCCCTTCACAAGAGGATATAAGGATGAACGCAAAAGCTTCTCCTGCCAACTTTGGTGAGAGAGGTCTTGATGATTCTTCCATTAGGACGTCATGAGCCACTCCCTTCTACCACTGATAACGTTACCTAGTTGGGTCATGAAATGTCTGCAAGAAAACCACCAAGCTCGGAGAATATCAAGGACCCCACAGTCCTCTTCTTCCTCCCCCTCTCCTCCTCCTCCTCCTCCTTCCTGCTCCTCCCTAAATCCCACACTCCCTTCTAGCAGTGATGATATTACCTAGTTGGGTGTTGTGTCTGCGTCCCGCCGAGCCGGACCTCCTGCCAGAAAGTGACTTGGAAAGTGAGGGGGAAGGGCCATCAGGACTTACCTCAGGAGCACCAGCCTCCTGAGGTAAGGCCAGGTGGAGGAGATAACGAGGCCTCCGTCCCCTGACTCTTTCCTCCCCCCAGGCCACGCCTTCAGACCCAGCTGATGGCAATCAGGCCTGGCTAGACCCTAGGTTTCGTAGGCAGGAGAGGTGGGAACAACAGAAGCAGGGGTGGGGCAGGCCTAGGAAGTGCTGAGTCATGGAGCCACACTCCACAAGATATAAAACCAGCGAAGGCTGCTATGCCTCTTCGTAGCAGGGAAAATCAACTGCTTAACTAAGAGCTGAAGTACTGTTTGACTCATCGGCGTCGAGGGAGATAACAGAGACACTTGGCATACGCTCGCTATTTTGCTGCCAGAGCTGATAGCGCCGGCTAATTAAGCCATCGCTCGGATGGAGGCGAGGGGGAGACAGAACATTGGGTCATGAAATGTCTGCAAGAAAACCATCAAGCTCAGAGACCACCAAGGACCCCACAATCCTCCTCTTCCTCCTCCTGCTCCTCCCTAAATCCCAGTTCCCTTCTAGCACTGATGCTATTACCTAGTTGGGTCATGAAATGCCTGCAAGAAAACCACCGAGCTCAGAGACCACCAAGGGTTCCACAGTTCTCCACTTCCTCCTCCTCCACCTCCTTTTCCTCCTCTCCACAAACCCCCCTCCCTTCTAGCACTGATGATGTTCCCTAGTCGGGTCACGAAACGCCTGCAAAGAAAACCGCCCAGCTGAAGAGAGCGCAGGGGCCTCGCCAGCTCATCCCCGAGCTACCAAGCTTTCTGTGGTACTCACGTCAGTTTTGAACGCGCCATGAAGGTGCTTATCTTGGTCAAGGAGAACTTGATGTTCGTGTTCATCTCCTCGATGCTCTCCACCGCCACGCACCGGGGCAAGCCGGGAGCGAATTCAGCCCACCTTGGATTTCAAAAGGAGACACCCAATGCATTTTTTTTTTAAATTTATTTTTGTCACAACATTATATACAGGAACATATATTGAAAGGGAACAATAGGACAGGAACCGTAGGCACTTTTGTGCACTTATGCACGCCCCTTATAGTCCTCTTAGGAATGAGGTCAATAGTAGACGGTTTTTGGTTGAAGCTTTTAGGATTATGGGAAGAGACCACAGAGTCAGGTAGTGACTCTTACATATAGGAAAAAAGAACCCAAACACTAAGTACATACTAGATGGACATTACCTTACAGACGACCCCCATCCCGTTAAAGACCTTGGAGTTTTCATGTCAAATGATCTAAGTGCCAAAGCCCACTGCAACTACATAGCAAAAAAAGCTCTAAGAGTTGTAAACCTAATCTTGCGTAGCTTCTTTTTCAAAAACACCACACTACTAACCAGAGCATATAAAACATTTGCTAGACCAATTCTAGAATACAGCTCGCCTGTCTGGAACCCTCACCACATCTCTGACATCAATACAATTGAACGTGTCCAGAAATATTTTACAAGACTAGTTCTCCATTCCACTGAAAACAACAAAATACCTTATACCACCAGACTTGAAATCCTAGGCTTAGAAAACTTGGAACTCCGTCGCCTTCGACAGGACCTAAGCTTAACTCACAGAATCATCTATTGTAATGTCCTTCCTGTTAAAGACTACTTCAGCTTTAATTGCAATAATACTAGAGCAACTAATAGATTTAAACTTAACGTCCACCGCTTTAATCTAGATTGCAGAAAATATGACTTCTGTAACAGAATCATCAGCGCTTGGAATACCTTACCTGACTCTGTGGTCTCTTCCCATAATCCTAAAAGTTTTATCCAAAAACTTTCTACTATTGACCTCACCCCGTTCCTAAGAGGACCATAAGGGGCGTGCATAAGCGCACAAACGTGCCTACCGTTCCTGTCCTATTGTTTTTCTTTTCTTCTTCCTATATATATGCTTATACCTCCTTATATTTACTCATATATGTGTTTATATACTATATAATCTTTTTGTATTGTTGTGACAAAATAAATAAATAAATAAAAAAAACAGTGTGTTCCAAGTGTTAACAACTCTGTTACAGAAGTCATATTTTCTGCAATCAAGATTGAAGCGGTTAACATTAAGTTTGAATCTATTGTTTGCTCTTGCATTGTTGTGATTGAAACTGAAGTAGTCTTTAACAGGAAGGATATTGCAATAGATGTGTGTTAAACACAGGTCATGTCGGAGTCGGTGGAGTTCTAGGTTTTCTAAACCCAGGATTTCAAGTCTGGTGGGATAAGGTATTTTGTTGTATTCAGAGGAGTGGAGAACTCTTCTTGTAAAATATTTCTGGACACATTCAATTGTATTGATGTCAGAAATGTGGTGTGGGTTCCAGACAGGCGAGCTGTATTCAAGAATTGGTCTAGCAAATGTTTTGAATGCTCTGGTTAGTAGTGTAGAGATTTTGGAAAAGAAGCTACGCAAGATTAGGTTTACAACTCTTAGAGCCTTTTTTGCGATGTAGTTGCAGTGGGCTTTGGCACTTAGATCATCGGATACGAAATGATTTTACATTTTATATATTATTTTATAATTTTTTTAATTTTATAATTTATAAATATAATTTTTTTTTAAAAAAATTTAAATTTAAAAAATTTATTTTTTTCATTTGATAATTTAATTTTATAATTTATAGAATATTTTATAAATATTTTAGATATCATTTGCAGCATAGTTTTAATCGCAGCAATCACCATGAGGCCATGAGTGACTTTGACAGGGCCCCGTAAGGTAGTCCTCAACTTACGGCCACAAATTGGGACCAGAACCACCGCGGTTAAGTGAGTTGGTCATGAGGTGAGTTGTGCTTCATTTTACAACCATTTTTGCTGTGGCCACTAAGCGAATCGAGCTCCCACCCCCCACCCCCCGTTTGGTAAACTAGAACGGTCACAAAGGGAAATCACATATTCTCCGGGAAGCGCTACCACGATCATAAAGGTGACGACCAGCCATAGATTTGAGGACGGTCATAAATGCGAGGACTGCCCATAAGGGTGAAGAACAGTCACAAGGGCGAGGACGTGGCTTTTTTCAGCATCGTGGTAATTTTGAACTGTCGCTAAAGCTGAGGCAGTTTGTAAAACTCTTTTGTAAGTCGAGGAGTGTTAAGTTCAGTGGCCAATTTGTATATAAACAGAGAGGAAGCCTCACTCCCTTCTAATACTGATGATGTTACCTAGTTGGGTCCTGAAATGTCTGCGAGGGAAATAACCAAGTTCAGGCCAAATGCAAACATTTCTGCAACTTGGCATGGAGACAAATCAGCCATCCGCAGACACACAGAGATAAACCACATCTATAAACACCTGCTGAATGGTAATTTGCAAGACTATTTGCAGAGGGGAGGCCACGGTGTGTGTGTGTGTATGCGTGTGTTTGTGTGTGCGAGAGAGAGGGGGGAGGGAGGGAGGAAAAGAGAGGGAGAGAGAGATGGGGTGAGAGGGGGGAAGAGAGAGAGAGAGAGGGGGGGGGAGACAGAGAGAGAGGGAGAGATGGAGAGAGAGAGACACGGAGAGAGAGAGAAAGATGGAGGGGGAGAGAGACGGAGAGAGAGAGAGATAGACAAAGAGAGGGAGAGAGGGAGAGAGAGAAAGAGATGGAGAGACATAGAGAGATGGAGAGAGAAAGAGACAGTGTGTGTGAGAGAGAGATATGGAGAGAAAGATGGAGAGAGAGAGAGATGGAGAGAGATGGAGAGAGAGAGAGAGAGAGAGAGAGAGAGAGAGAGAGAGAGAAATAGACGGAGAGAGAGACAGAGAGAGAGAGAGATGGAGAGAGAGATGGAGAGAGAGAGAGATAGACGGAGAGGGAGAGATGGAGAGAGAGACGGCGAGAAAGAGAGAGAAAGAGATGGAGATATATATATATATATATAGACGGGGAGAGAGAGAGAGATGGAGAGAGAGAGAGAGAGAGAAAGAGAGAAAGAGATGGAGAGACAGACAGAGATATAGATGGAAAGAGAGAGAGAAAGAGACAGAGAGAGATACAGATGGGGAGAGAGAGAGATGGAGAGAGAGTGAGAGAGAGATGGGGAGAGAGAGAGATAAACAGACGGAGAGAGAGATATGAAGAGAGAGATGGAGAGAGAGAGAGAGACAGAGAGAGAGAGAAAGAGATGAAGAGACAGAGATATAGATATAGACGGGGAGAGAGAGAGAGATGGAGAGAGAAAGAGACAGTGTGTGTGTAAGAGAGATGGAGAGAAAGATGGAGAGAGAGAGATGGAGAGAGATGGAGAGAGAAATAGACGAGAGAGAGAGAGAGAGAGAGAGAGAGAAATGAGAGAGAGAGAGATGGAGAGAGAGAGGAGAGATGGAGAGAGAGAGAGAGAGAGAAGAGATGGAGAGACAGACAGAGATATAGATGGAAAGAGAGAGAAAGAGACAAAGAGATACAGACAGGAGAGAGAGAGATGGAGAGAGAGAGAGTGAGAGAGAGATGGGGAGAGAGAGAGAAAAATAGACGGAGAGAGATATGAAGAGAGAGATGGAGAGAGAGAGATAGCGAGAGAAAGAGACAGAGAGAGAGAGAAAGAGATGAAGAGACAGAGATATAGATATAGACGGGGAGAGAGAGAGAGATGGAGAGAGAAAGAGACAGTGTGTGTGAGAGAGAGATGGAGAGAAAGATGGAGAGAGAGAGAGATGGAGAGATGAGAGAGAGAGAAATAGACGGAGAGAGAGAGAGAGAGAGAGATGGAGAGAGATGGAGAGAGAGAGAGATAAACAGACGGAGAGAGAGAGATGGAGAGAGAGAGAGAGAGAGAAAGAGATGGAGAGACAGACAGAGATATAGATGGAAGAGAGAGAAAGAGACAAAGAGATACAGACGGGAGAGAGAGAGATGGAGAGAGAGAGAGTGAGAGAGAGGGGAGAGAGAGAGAGAAATAGACGGAGAGAGAGATATGAAGAGAGAGATGGAGAGAGAGAGATAGCGAGAGAAAGAGACAGAGAGAGAGAGAGAGAGATGAAGAGACAGAGATATAGATATAGACGGGGGGAGAGAGAGAGAGAGATGGAGAGAGAAAGAGACAGTGTGTGTGTAAGAGAGAGATGGAGAGAAAGATGGAGAGAGAGAGAGATGGAGAGAGATGGAGAGAGAGAGAAATAGACGGAGAGAGAGACAGAGAGAGAGAGATGGAGAGAGAGATGGAGAGAGAGAGAGATAAATACACGGAGAGAGAGAGATGGAGAGAGAGAGAGAGAGAGAGAAAGAGATGGAGAGACAGACAGAGATATAGATGGAAAGAGAGAGAGAAAGAGACAAAGAGATACAGACAGGGAGAGAGAGAGATGGAGAGAGAGAGAGTGTGAGAGAGAGATGGGGAGAGAGAGAGAAAAATAGACGGAGAGAGAGATATGAAGAGAGAGATGGAGAGAGAAAGATAGTGAGAGAAAGAGACAGAGAGAGAGAGAAAGAGATGAAGAGACAGAGATATAGACGGGGGGAAAGAGAGAGAGATGGAGAGAGAAAGACAGAGAGAAAATGTGTGCAGGCCTCAGTAGAAAAGGGATGGTTAGAAAAAGGTTTCAGGAAGCCTTACCTGTAGGTGTCCTGCCTGTTTCTCAGCTCTTCCGTCCTGTGTCTCAGTAGGCAGGCGTTCTCGCCGTCATCACAGATCAATTTGCCTGGGAGAGATTAAACGAAAGGAAAATGTCCTGGGCACTGGATTCAAATTGCGCGTGCCTTTCTCCCAGAGTTCATGGATCTACCGGCAAAGGGCAAACCGAGCAAACGCGGCCATGGTTGGGCGTTTGACACAGGCTCAAAATGCATTTTTCCACCTCCTCTTCTTTCTTTCCACAATTCTTCACTATAACCGTTTTCCTATCTCTTCTACCAACCAGATATTACGGGCAAACATTTATTGCTTATTCTTCGTGCTCCGCTAAACTTTTTATTTCTAAACTTATACCCTACTGTTTCATAGTAAATTGCTTTTCCAGGCAGCGAAGCTATTTATACTCTTATATTTTTATTATCCGACTAATCGTAAAATACAATAGCATTAAATAACGTGATCATACGAGACCTAAGAGCGGAGGTAAATTTCCAGGATAGTAAATAGGAACAGCTGTCAGTTATAGATTGTTGATTGTAGATTTAAATGGACCTACAGCGTATGTAAAATCTGGCATTAAAATGTAGTATGTATATTTGCCCACCGGCCAGCCATTTTTTGCCTCTACACATCCCATTTTGGGGCCCTTTTTTTTGGGCCCATTTTCAGAGCATTTTTCAGCCAATTTTTGGCCAATTTTTTTTAAAAAAACAACAACTTGAAAAAGCCTCAAAAAAAGGCCAAAAAAAAGCCTCAAAAATGGGCCATAAAAAGCCTCAAAAATGGGCCAAAAAAAGCCTTGAAAACAAGCTGAAAAAAAGCCTCAAAAAAGGCCAAAAAAAGCCTTGGAAAAAAATGGGCCTTAAAAACGGGCTGAAAAGAGCCTTCAAAATGGGCCAATAAAAGCCAAAAAAAAAAAAAGACTGGAAAAGGCACAAAAAAGGCCCAAAATGAGGTGTGCGGAGGCCTGTATTCAAGGCTTTTTTTTTTGAACCAATTAAAAATAATGGGCTGAAAAAAAGCCTCAAAAATGGGCTGAAAAAAGCCAAAGAAACCCCTCAAAAACAGGCCAAGAAAAGCCTTGAAAAATTGGGCCAAAAAAAGCCTCAGAAATGGGCCGAAAAAAGCCTTCAAAATGAACCAAAAAAAGCCTTGAAAAAATGGGCCAAAAAAAGCCTGGAAAAAATGGGCCAAAAAAAGCCTGGAAAACAGTCTGAAAAAAGCCTCAAAAACGGGCCGAAAAAAAGCCTCAAAAATGGGCCAAAAAAGCCTCAAAAACGGGCCGAAAAAAAGCCTCAAAAATGGGCCCAAAAAGGCTGGAAAAAGCCCCAAAAAAGCCCCAAAATGGGGTGCGCGGAGGCCAAAAATAATTTTTTGTTGTTGATTTCTTCTAAATTTAGGTGCGTCTTATAGTCCGAAAAATACAGTCGGATGTTGCGTGTTTTCTATCCAGATCAGGCCACATAACCGTAATCCAGTCCAAGCCAGTCCTCCTGCAGCCCTCTGCTGGCCGAAAACGGGCCCCGTGGAGGCCCCACGCAGCCCGTTTTAGCCGGCACAGGCATCGCAGGAGGCGATCTTTCGTTATTTCCAGATCAGCTCCGCGGGCCAGATTTAAGTACCCTGCAGACCGGATGCGGCCGACGGGCCTCGAGTTTGACACCCCTGGACTGGATGATCTCACCTGTGCCCTCTCTCAGCTCCAGGGGCTGGTCGTCCTCGATCCATCGGTAGCAAGGAAAATGGAAATTTTGGCCATCCGGGGTGGTCAGCTGGACGAAGTCGCAAAACCACGAATCTTCTGGGAAAAATTGATAGGGTTCCTTATGGAGCCGGATGAAAAGCAGGGGACCCAGGTCACGATCGCTCGAGATTTCATAGTCATCCACCTACGGAAAGAAGCAAATCCGTTGCAGGGAAGGAAAGCACGACCTGTTGTGGTCGCCAAAACGAAAGGAATTACGGGAAAAGTCATGGAGTAGAGAGCCAGCTAGGCTAAGGACACCTCGCTGTGGTGGCTCGGACAGGGGACAGATGTGAACTGTCCTCGCCTTACGACCATTCGTTTAGTGACCATTCCAAATGAGGACACTCTAAAAAGAGACTCGTGACCGTTTTTTCACTCTTATAACGTTACGAGTGTTTTTCACACTTACAACCGTTGCTGCATCTCCACGATCACGGGGTCAAAATTCAGCCTCTTGGCCACTTGACTCACATTTATGACGGTCGCAGTGTCTCGGGAGGGGGGTTGTCACGAAATACCCCCTTTGGCAGCCTTCCGTCGAGCAAAGTCAACAGGGAAGTCGGATTTGCTCAACATCTGTGCGACTTAACTTAGTGACCGCAATGCTTCCCTTAACAACCGTGGCCAGAAATGTCGTACAACGGAATCAAGTTCCTTTAACAGCTGTCTCACTTAGCAACAGGAATCCCGGGCCCGATTGCGGTTGTACATCGAGGCCTACCCGTATTTAGATGCCCGTACCAAGTTTGAATATGATGTTTTTTGCCTCTTTTGCCCAAAACGTTTTGGGCTCGGAAAAATAATAATAATAAATAGATAAATACCAAGCTCTGTGAGCTTCTGTGACCAACGAGATTGTAAAACCTGGGGAGGGAGGGAACCACTGTTTTGCTCAGCAGCAGACATTTGGGTTTGATTGTGGTCGTAAGTCGAGGACCACCTATATACCCACTTTCCCAGGAAATAAGACCTATCCCGAAAATAAGCCCTAGCATGTTTTTATGTGTGCGCCTAATATAAGCCCTACCCCCAAAATAAACCCTACTTAAGAGCCTGCGCAGGGGACGTGGTGGCTCAGGGACTAGGACGTTGAGCTTGTCGATTGAAAGGTCGGCAGCTCAGCAGTTCGAATCCCTAGTGCTGCCGTGTAACGGAGTGAGCTCCTGTTACTTGTCCCAGCTTCTGCCAACCTAGCAGTTTCGAAAGCACGTAAAAATGCAAGTAGAAAAAATAGGGACCACCTTGGTAGGAAGTTAACAGCGTTTCTGTGCGCCTTTGGCGTTGAGTCATGCCGGCCACATGACCACGGAGATGTCTTCGGACAGCGCTGACTCTTCGGCTTTGAAACGGAGATGAGCACCGCCCCCTAGAGTCGGCAACGACTAGCACGTATGTGCGAGGGGAACCTTTACCTTTAAGAGCGTGCGCAGCCGGCCGGGCGCCGATTTCACTGGTTGCTCGTGGTGCCGCAGCCACGAGACGAGGTGGGGGTGGTGATGGAGCCGCCCCATGTGTCCCACATCTGCTTATCTCAGTTTCCCTGCAGCCATGCCATCCACGCCCCGACAGCTACCTCGTGGCACCCACGTGCAGCAGCAGGAGCCCACGTGACCGCCAGCGCACTTCTGCTCGCTTGCGGGCGCAATGGAGCAGGAGGCCAAGCAGTGTGCTGGTGCTGTGGCCGCGAGGCGAGCCAGGTGTCGGGGAGTGGATGGCCCTGAGATAAGCCAGTGCGGGGCATTTGGGGCCGTTCCACTCACCCCCGCATCGCCTCATGGCAACAATACTGGAACAACGCTCGGCCGCCTGCTCCACTGCAGAAGGGGGCCAGTGGCCACTCAGGGTCCTGATGGATGGGGCTGTCGGAGCCGCCACTGCGAGGTAAGGCAAGTGTCGGGGCATGGATGGTCTGCCTGCGGGGCCCTGAGGTAAGCCGGTGTGGAGTGCACGGGGAAACTCCACTGGCGCGACGTGTGGCCTTCTGCTCCGCCGAGTACAAGCAGAAGTGAAGGGGAAAAGTGGGGGGGCGGGAATATTCCCGTTTGGATTATTGCAATGCTCTCTACATGGGGCTGCCCTTGAAGTGCATCCGGAGGCTGCAGCTAGTCCAGAATGCAGCTGCGCGGGTAATAGTGGGAGCAACCCGTTGCTCCCATGTAACACCAATCCTGTGCAGTTTGCACTGGCTTCCTGTGGTCTTTCGGGTGCGCTTTAAGATTTTGGTTACCACCTTTAAAGCGCTCCATGGCTTAGGGCCCGGGTACTTACGGGACCGCCTGCTGTTACCCTATGCCTCCCACCGACCCGTACGCTCTCACAGAGAGGGCCTTCTCAGGGTGCCGTCCGCCAGACAATGTCGGCTGGCGGCCCCCAGGGGCAGGGCCTTCTCTGTGGGAGCTCCTACGCTTTGGAACGAACTTCCCCCTGGTTTACGTCAAGTGCCTGATCTTCGGACTTTTCGCCGTGAGCTGAAAACGCATCTATTTATTCAAGCGGGACTGGCCTAATTAAATTTTAATCCGGGGTTATTTATATTTTAGGGTTTTTCAACTATTTTAAATGTTTTACATGTTTTAAATTTTTGGCCATTTTGTAATATGTTTGTTTTAGTCTTGTTTTAATGTATATATTGCGCTTTTTATTTGGCTGTACACCGCCCTGAGTCCTTCGGGAGAAGGGCGGTATAAAAATCGAATAAATAAATAAATAAATAAATAAATAAATAAATAAATAAATAAATAAATAAATAAATAAATAAATAAATAAATAAATAAATAAATAAATAAATAAATAAAAATAAATAAATAAGACATCCCCAAAAATAAGCCCTAGTACTTTTTTTCGGACCCAAAAGAAAATAAGACCCAGTCTTATTTTCTGAAAAACACGGATAAGAGAGCCACCAAGCCGTGACCCTCGCAAGGACAATTGCAAGCGGGAAACTGGCAAAGACTAAAAATGGCTTCTTCGCCCAATCCCTGCCCCCCCCCACCTCCATCCCCTTGAGCCACGGGTGCAATTCTCTCACCGCCCCGGGGATGAAGTCTTTCCCGGTCTTATCCAAGAGCTGCCTGGGGCTCTCCCCCTTTAAGCCCACCAGGGTGATGGAAACGGAGTCGAAGGTGCCCGAACCCCAAAGTTTCCCGGTAGCGACGCGAACTTTGTACACCAAGGGTGAAGGGGCTTCCGGGCAGGACCGAGTGCTCTGCTGTCTCCAAAAATTCTTCTTTTCCTGTTTCGAAGAAGAAAAGGAAGATCAGTGATAGCAAGGTCAGAATTTGGGGGAAAAAAGGAAAAAAAGACAGTGAATTTTGTTCCTATATGTCCTGGAATATTCTCCTTAAATATGGGTAGTCCTCGAATTACAACCACAACCGAGCCCCCAAAGTTCTGTTACTAAGCGAGACAGTTGTCAAGGGAACTTGGCCCCATTTCGCAATCTTTCTTGCCACCGTTGTTAAGTGAATCACTTCAGCCCTTAAGTCAGTAACAAACAAACAAACAAAAAAACCCCACTCCCAAGTCACTTTTTCTCAGCGCCGATCTAACTTCGGACAGTCACTAAGCGAACCGTCGTACGTCAAGGACTATCTCTACACGTTCGCTTTGGGTAGACCCGAGCCATGATTAAAAAGCCAAGCAGGGTTGCGGCCGGTTCGATTTGGTACGGAAGGATACCAAGACAATAAGGGTTGTACGTTGAGGACTACCCACCTGCTGTGACTTACTTAATGACCAACAGTCGTCGTAAATCGAGGACTGTCTTGGTTTTTTTGCAAAAGAACCCCAAAGCCACAGATTAACATTACCCTCGTTTCTCTTTGCAAACCAGCGGCTTTTCCTAATAACGGGAAACCACATCCTTGAATTCCTGGGAATCCGGCGATTCTATTCTGCCTCGTTCGGTTCAAATCGGGGTTGTTTAAAAAAGCCAATTTTCTCCAAGCGTCCCCACTGTAGCCTGCCAAAAAAAAAAAAGGGGTGGGTGCGTGTGTCATTTTTCAAAAGATCTTTGCTTATCTGTGTCCATTTCCTGCTTCCATGAAACAATACATTCATTTATTACCGAGGGCTTGGCTTTTTCCGCAGCGATAAATCATCCATTGTTAAGAATTTTTTTTCTCTCTCTCTCTCTCCATAATTTGAATTTTGGCTGAGCGGAAGCGATAAAATCAACCCTCGTTGAGAATTATTTCTTCTCCTCCAGAATTTGAATTTTGGCTGAGAAGCAAAACCACCTTTCGACGCCAGGCTACAAATGGGCGTTGTTGTGTTGTTGTTTTTAACTTCCAGCCAAAAATCTCATTTCTCCCAGCTGTTCAGCTCTTGCATCATCAATGCAATGGCCTGCTTTTCTTTATCGCTTTCCATTATTCCTTAATCCTTGCGCAATGTTTATTTTACTGGGGTCATTCCGGCCAAGAGGAAGAAAAACAACGAGAAAGTGATACAGATTACAGATTAGCAGAGCTGGAAGGGACCTTGTAGGTCATCTAGTCTAACCCCCACCCACTGTCGCTCAAGCAGGAGACCCTACACCATTTCTGACCGATGGCAGTCCAGTGTCTTCTCAAAAACCTCCAGGGATGAAGCTCCCACAACTTCCAAAGGCAACTTCTGGTCCATGGATTGATTGTTCTCACCGTCAGAAAATTCCTCCTTATTTCCAGGTTGAATCTCTCCTTGGTCAGTTTCCATCCATTATTCCTTGCCTGGCCTTCAGGTGCTTTGCAAAATAGTTTCCTCCTCTCTGGGGCAGCCCCCCAAATATTGGAAGATGCTATCCTGTCTCTCCTGGTCCTTCTCTTCACTAAATTTAGCCATGCTCAGTTCCTGCAACCGTTCATCCTATGTTTTTAGCCTCCGGTCCCCTCATCATCCTGGTTATTCTTCTCTGCACTTTTTCTAGAGTCTCAACCTCTTTTTTATCGTGCGGTGACCAAAACTGGATGCAGGATTCCAGGTGTGGTCTTACTAAGGCTTTGTAGAGTGGTATTAGGACCTCCCTTGATCTTGATGGTATCCCTCTGTTAATGCAATTTAGGATTGCATTGGCTTTTTGGGCTGCCGCCGAACACTGCTGGCTCGTATTTAACTGGTTGTCCACTAAGACTCCAAGATCCCTCTCACGGTTACTGCTATTAAACCAAGTTTCACCCAATCTATATGTGTCCTTTTGTTTTTCCTTGCCTACGTAGTGTAAGTTAGTGGTAACTTACTACTAACTATTAGCTAACTAACTAACTAACTTGCCTGCAGAAGTTGTGAATGCTCCAACACTGGAAATTTTTAAGAAAATGTTGGATAACCACCTGACTGAGATGGTGTAGGGTTTCCTGCCTGGGCAGGGGGTTGGACTAGAAGGCCTCCAAGGTCCCTTCCAACTCTGTTTATGTTATGTTATGTTATGTTATGTATTGTATTGTATTGTATTATGTTATGTATTGTATTGCATTATATTATATTTATGTTATGTTATTGTATTGTATTGTATGTTATGTTATGTTATGTTATGTTATGTTATGTTATGTTATGTTATGTTATGTTATGTTATGTTATGTTATGTTATGTTATGTTATGTTATGTTATGTTATGTTATATTTATTATAATTATATAATTATATTATTATAATTAGTAGTAAATTAGTGTAAGTTACTACTAAGTTAGTAGTGTAATGTTTCTCCAGAAACACTACACTACTAACCAGAGCTTATAAAACATTTGCTAGACCAATTCTTGAATACAGCTCGCCTGTCTGGAACCCGCACCTCATTTCGGACATTAATACAATTGAGGGTGTCCAGAAATATTTTATAAGAAGAGTTCTCCACTCCTCTGAATACAACAAAATACCTTATGCCACCAGACTTGAAATCTTGGGTTTAGAAAACTTAGAACTCCGCCGCCTTCGACAGGACCTGTGTTTAACTCATAGAATCATCTATTGCAATGTCCTTCCTGTTGAAGACTACTTTTTTTATTTATTTATTTACATTTATACCCCGCCCTTCTCCGAAGACTCAGGGCGGCTTACAGTGTGTAAGGCAATAGTCTCATTCTATTTGTATATTTACAAAGTCAACTTATTGCCCCCTCAACAATCTGGGTCCTCATTTTACCTACCTTATAAAGGATGGAAGGCTGAGTCAACCTTGGACCTGGTGGGACTAGAACCTGCAGTAATTGCAGGCAGCTGTGTTTTAATAACAGGCTTCTTACAGCCTGAGCCACACCGCGGCTCAGCTTCAATCACAACAATACAAGAGCAAACAATAGATTTAAACTTAAATGTTAACCGCTTCAATCTTGATTGCAGAAAATATGACTTTTGTAACAGAGTTGTTAATGCTTGGAACACTACCTGACTCTGTGGTCTCTTCTCAAAATCCCCAAAGCTTTAACCAAAGACTGTCTACTATTGACCTCACCCCATTCCTAAGAGGTCTGTAAGGGGCGTGCATAAGAGCACAAATGTGCCTACCGTTCCTGTCCTATTGTTTCCTTTTGTTATATCCGATTAATATAGTTAATACATACTTATATATATATTTATATATTATATAGTTACTTTCATGCTTATGCTTATATATACTGTGGTGACAAAATAAATAAATAAAAAAGTGTTTCCTTTTCTCTACAGTGAATTTCGTTTTGTTAGATAGGGCCCAGGGTTCAAAGCAGAGGTGAAATCTGCACATGTGCGCCAAACACATGCTATGCGCACGCATGCAGTGCGCGCCACGCACCAAATGCGAGGTGCGTGCGCACATGTGCAGTACATGTTAAAAGGAGGCATGGGAAGGAAGGTAAGTAGAACAGTGCGCGGGGTGTGTGTGTGTGATCAGCTGTGGTGTGCTATCGTTAAGAGCCTTTTTAAAAACTTTTTTAAAAGCATTTTTTACTACAGGTTCTGGAGAACCGGTCGTAAAAAAAGGCCTAAAAAGTTTTTAAAAATGTTCCCACGATTGTGTGTCACTCAGTGGATCGTCAGTTTTTTTTTTTTTTTAACATTTGTAACTACCGGTTCGTGCGAACCGGACCGAACCGGTAGCATTTCACTCCTAGTTCAAAGCTGTCAGGGGACTGGAGGCTAAAACATACGATGAACGGTTGCAGGAACTGGGCATGGATAGTATGGGACTGGCTTCGTGATTTTTAAATTTTATAATTTTATATTTTTAGAGAGTTTAATTTTTAATAGGATATTGTTTTATATTTCAGCCTATATATAATGTTTTTTTAACTGTTGTTTTAATTGTATATTGTTCTATTTTATTATGGCTGTGAACCGCCCTGAGTCCTTCGGGAGAAGGGCGGTATAAAAATCTAATAAAAAATAATAAAAAATAATAAAAAGTCTAATGAAGAGAAGGACCAAGGGAGACAGGATAGCATCTTCCAATTTTTGGGGGGCTGCCCCAGAGAGGAGGGGGGTCAGGCTATTTTCCAAGGCCAGACAAGGAATAATGGATGGAAACTGAACAAGGAGAGATTCAGCCTGGAAATAAGGAGGAATTTTATGCCAGTGAGAACCATCAACCCATGGAACAGAAGTTGCCTTCAAGACGTTCTGGGAATCTCATCCCTGGAAGCTTTCAAGAAGACACTGGACTGCCATCTGTCAGAAATGGTTGTAGGTAATGCTTGGGCAGGGGGTTGGACTAGATGACCTACAAGGTCCCTTCCAGCTCTGTCAATCCTTAGATCATCCTTAGATCATCTGGATCTTCTAGGGTGTTGGCTATTCCTGCCAGCTTAGTATCATCTTCAAATTTGGTTAAGTTCCCCTTCTATGCCCTCATCTAAGTTGTTTATGAAGTTATGGAAGAGTCCTGGGTCTAAGACGGAAAACTCGTGGTACCCCACCGCTTACTTCCCTCCATGTGGACTACTCATTGAGTATGGTTTGTCAGCCAGATTGCTTTAAAATGCACACACACAAACACACACACAAAACCTTGAATGATGATAAATAAGCTGGTTCCAGATGCGAGAGGGGAAATAATGCACAGCTGTAAATAGTCCTCGACTTACGACTTTCCAACACATTTGGGACTGCCATTTGGTTGTAGGGTCTCTTGCCTGTGGGGTGGGGGGTTGGATTAGATGACCTACAAGGTCCCTTCCAACTCTTATTCATCTATCTAACAAGAAAGGTTGTACCGTGGGGGGATGGGTGGGGTGGGAAATTCAGGGTTTTGCTTAGCCCCGGGAAAGCTAGGGCTCCAGTGCGGTCGTATGTCGAGGACTATGTGCATTTGCCAAATCTCAATTCCGATTAATTTTAATAAGACTGGGCTGCAAATTTTTTTAAAAACACTTTCAAATGTTGTTGTTTTTTCTCGCAGTATAAGCTGGTCGGCACAATTGGTTTCTCTGGAAAAATTCTCCACCCAGTTCTGCAGAATTTGCTTTGAATCGCGACCTCTTCGTGACTACAGATTTAAAGATTTGAACCTCCCTTGCTAGACTAGAAGGGAATCGCAACAGTTGGAAGAAGGGACCTTGGAGGTCTTCTAGCCCAACCCCCCCTGTTCAGGCAGGAAAATTTACACACACACACACCCCTGCCCGTCAGACAAACGGTCGTCCAATCTCTTCTTCAAAACTCTTCCAGCGTTGGGAGCGTTGAACAATTATTCTGGCGCTAACACTTTGCAAAAAGAACTTCCCAAAAATGAAAGCAAATTCAAAACTCAGGGTTTGGTGGTTTGTTTGGTTGGTTTTTTTTTTTTTTTTGAAGAAGTGGGACATCGCGTCAACACAATTCCGCCCCGAAAAACATCCCGTCGACCCAAGAAATTCTCCGAGCTGAACAAAGAGGAACTATTTTGCAAAAAAGTTGGTTGAACGCCAACAGAAAGGGAGTTATGTTGGTTCAGGCCGATGACCTCTTTAAATGCAAGAACAAAAAGGCCTCTGAAAATATCTTTTTTTAAAAAAGGGGGACAAAAAATTGCCATACGCTTCTGGAAAGCTCAGCCACAGGACGGTAGGCAGTTCTCGACTTATAACTGTCCGTTTAGCGACCGCTCCGAGTTACAATGGTACTGAAACAAGGGACTGGGGAGCGGTACCTCGCCCTTATGACCGTCACGGTATCTCTACAGTCAAGAGGAATCAAGATTCCGGCATTTGTATTTACAATAGTAAATTGTTTATTTACGATAGTAAATTCGTTATTTACAATAATCCCAGGGTCACCTGATCACCGTTCATGATACCATCCCAGCGGGCTTTCGACAAGTCCGTAGGGGAAGCTGGATTCACTTAATGACCTTGTGATTCACTTAACAACCGCATGGATTTATTTTAACAAGCGTAGTCCCACACAAAAAAAGAAGAAGGTCATAAAATCAGGTGCAACTCGCTTAAGGACTGCAGTGCTTAATCATGGAACTTGTCTCCCAATTTGTGGTCATAACTCGAGGACTGCCGTCAGCTCTCTGAACAAACCAGGATTTTTTTCTATGTTTAAATATCTTAATTCGTTTACGGGAGGAAGAAAAAAAAACCATCAGAGGAGAACAATACTTGGATTTTGCTCTTGGGTTCGAATTGTGATTGTGAGAATTAACAGCCCGGAGAGATCGTAAAAGTTTTATCAGCAGTCAGAAATTCCACAAACTAAAAACTTTGGTTATGTTAGCAGGTTTTAAAATCAATGCAGGCAGTCCTCGAGTTACGACGGAAGTGCCAAGGTAAAAAAAAAAGTGCAACGAAAAGCAACTGAGATGATTAAAAGCCTGGAGACAAAAAAAATAAAAATAAAATGGAAGCATTGAGGTCATCTAATCCAACCGTCCAGATTTAACCAATTCACCAGACTTAACCAGTGGAACAGCTTGCCACTAGAAGTTGCGGGTGCTCTTAAAAACTGGAGGTTTTTAAGAAGAGACTGGACAGCCACTTGTCTGAAACAGTGCTCGAGCAGGGGGGGTTGGACTAGAAGACCTCTAAGGTCCCTTCCAACTCTATTCCGATTGATCGATTGATTGACCACAACTGAGCCAAAAATTTCTATCATGAAGCAAGACTATTCTTAAGTGAGTTTTGTCTCATTTTGCCACCTTTCTTGCCCCGGTTGTTAAGTGAATCGCTGCAGTCGTTCAAGTGAGTCACACGGTCGTTAAGCGAATCGGGCTTCCCTCATTGACTTTGCTTGTCAGACGGTCGCAAAAGGAGATCACGTGACCCCGGGGACACTACGACCGTCCTCCATACGAGTCAGCAGCCAAGTGACATGGCAACGGTCGTAAGTGTGAAACAGGCTCATCAGTCCTTTTATTCGGTGCTGTTCCAACGGTCACTAAATGAACGGTTGTAACTCGAGGACTATTTGAAAATCAGAAGATGAAAGATGTTAACCCAAAGGATAAAAAAGAAAAAAAAAAAGGAAATTGAGAGATTTAAAAAGAGCTGGAACAAAAACTACATTTCAACTGCAAACACCAGTTGTATATTATTTAGAAATAACTTTGTTAAGAAACGAAAGGAAACGAAGAGAGATGCCTTAATGCAGGGGAAATAAAATTTAACACAACTGGGGAGAATCGCACGGCCAAATTTGGGGCAACCCTTAACAAATGTTGTTGTGTTTTTTTTCATTTATATCCCACCCTTCTCCGAAGACTCAGGGCGGCTTACACTACGTTAGCAATAGTTTTCATCCTATTTGTATATTTATATACAAAGTCAACTTATTGCCCCCCCCAACAATCTGGGTCCTCATTTTACCTACCTTATAAAGGATGGAAGGCTGAGTCAACCTTGGGCCTGGTGGGACTAGAACCTGCAGTAATTGCAAGCAGCTGTGTTTAATAACAGATTGTCTTAGCAGTCTGAGCCACCAGAGGCCCTTGGTTTCACTTAACCAGTGGCTGGATTCGCATTATGTTGCTACCGGTTCGCCCCATGCGCACATGCTCGCTTCGTGCGCCTGTGTGCCCAGTTTGCACTGAACCACACAAACAGTGGGCTCGACGGCGGTCGTATGTCGAGGACTCCCCGTGCATTTCCTGAGCATCGCACCTTCAGGCGGCAGGATTCTCATTGGGCCAAAAAACCCCAGAAACCTTACTTACCTCGGGCTGAATTTGGCGTGAAAATTTGGCGAACCATCCAAGATCTCGGCATCCCTTTGAACTGCATTTTGGGGCAAATTGAAGGCAATTGAGGGCCATTCAATAAGAAGCCGACATTCCTAAAGAGATAAAAACATTCCCCCAGAGGGGGGGGAAAAATTGTTTTTTTCCAATGTTCAAATGTGCGGGGGTTGAAATTGCAAAAATATATTTATTGTTTTTCCCCCTCCGGCTTTCCTGACGAGTTCCCTTCTCTGCTAACCAGGGATGATCCAACTCAGGTTACTGGTGTAGAAGTCCAGCCATTCACACCCGTGTGGATTTTGAGTCTCTTTTTCCATTTATTTATTTTTTTGCGGGGGGGTGGGGTAGGAGGACTGGACAAGGATTTTCTGGGCTTCAGAATAAGCCGAGAGCCGGATTGAGGAAAGGACGATTAGTTGGGGTGTAAGGAACCCGAGTGCTAATCCTGCTTTAGGCACAAAAGGCAGCTGGGTGATTTCTGGGCCAGTCCTCTGACATTTTTTAGGGAAATAAAAGGCTGCTGAGAAACCGAACAGACTTGTCTACATCCCTCGCCAGGGGCCAACACTGACTTTAGGCACATATATATATATATATATATATATATATATATATATCTATATATATCTATATATATCTATATCTATATCTATATCTATATATATATATATATATCTGAGGTTTTTGCGGGTGTTTGTATGTAGGTCTTTGGTTATTCGGGTTTTCTCCCGCGTAAAATTGGAAGTGTCTTGGCGACGTTTCGACAAAGTCTCGTAAAAAGTTTCGTAAAAATACGAAAAATAAATAAATAAATAAATAAATAATAAAGTCTCATTCGTCATCTTCAGGCTTCAGCTTCGTGCTTCTACAATCACACATTGCTCCCAGAAGCAATGTGTGATTGCTTCTGGGATATATATATATGAGATCTCATATCAGATGCCTGAGTTTTGCAACATTTTATAACTCATATATCTGAGTTTTGCAACAATACGTGTAAATATTATATATATATATATATATATATATATATATATATATATATATATATATATATATATATATATATATATATATATATATATATATATATATATATAATATTTTGCAATATTATACACACACATATATCTGAGTTTTGCAATAATATATATGTGTATGTGTGTGTGTATCATATATCTTAGTTTTGCAACTATACACACACACACATATATATATATATATGAGTTTTGTAACATTTTATTACTCATATATCTGAATTTTGCAACAATATATATGTGTGTATCATATATCTAGTTTTGTAACATTATACACTCACACATATATATACACACAAATATATATTTTGCAACATTTTACACACACACACACATATATCTGAGTTTTGCAATATAATACACACACACACATATACTGTTTATATGAATATGAGATATATGAGATATATAGATAGATAGATAGATAGATATATACACATATATTATTTATATGCTTACACCGCAGTTTTAATCACTGCTCCAGCACTCAAAGCAGCGATAGAAAAACAATACAGACAGTGTTCGATTTAGCACTGAAAACAACGACTTAACGACCCTTGTTTCCCTCTCATGACCTTTGCCGACCTCCCCGGCGACACAGTCTTCAAAATTCAGACGCTTGGCCACCGTCTCATACTTACGACGGTCGCAGCGTCCCTGGGGTCACGCGATCCCCCCCCCCACTTTTAAGCGAACCTCTGGCCAAGGAGGACGCCGGGGTACACTTAACAACCGGGGAGGGGGGCCCAGCTGAACGATGGCAGGGAATTCGCTTCACGACGGCGGCCGGAGAGGTCGTAAAACGGGGCTGAACGGAAGTTTCACTGAGCGGCCTGCGTGCTGGGCTCAGTTGAGTGGTGGGGGGGGGATGTACATCGAGGACTACCTGTCAAGGCCACTCAGCGAAACCAAGTAAAGGAAGGGCAGCTGCCCCTGTTGAATTTCTGCCTGTCCCGCAACTCCACTTTACGAGGCCTCTTCTCCTGGTTCCCTTCTCCAAACTGAAAGTACTCCGAGTCCCAACGGATCAGCCTGCAAAAGGGAGGAGGAGGAGGAGGAGAAGAGTTACAAATCCCATGCGTCGGAGCTCCGGAGCAATTCAGGGGGTTCGCAATTTCACACACACACACACACACACCCAGAAACAGCCCGTTCTTTCTTCCCCAACCGCTTCTCCAACCTGGCGCCCCTTGCAAAGAAAGTTGCGCCTTCCCAACTACACACCGCCCACGGTGCCCAGGTGGGGCAAGGCTGGGCGATCCTACAGCGGGGAGGAGGAGGAGGAGGAGGAGGAAAGGCGGTGCCATAACCCACCCACACCTTCTCCCTCCCTGCGCGATCCTCGCAAAGCTAGGATCGGGCTGCGCGCAAGGAGAAAAGAAAAAAAACAACCCGTCTTGCCTGGTTCTTTTGCTCCGTTTCACCGGACGCAGATTCTCCCCCACCCCCGGACAGGAGGGTCCCCGAAAGCGGGCAAGCGATCCGGAGATGCGCCAGTTGCGATAAGCCCGCTGGATCTGCGGTTCTGGGCGGCCCCAGAGAGCCTCGGCACTCGGAGCTCCACCTGGGAAGGGCGGGCCGCCTCCGCCTCCGCCTCTCGCCGCCCCCCGGGCAACCCAGCCAGCCCGGAGTCCCTGCCCGGCCGAAAAGCAGCTGAGCGACCCATCCTGCCCGCCTACCCGCCCGCCCGCCCGCGCCCCGGGCAGCGCGATCCGGCAAAGGCGCAGCAGCAGCAGCAGCCAAGCGCGAGGGCGCACCTGGGAAGGAGGGGGGAGGGAGGGAGGGAGGGAGGGAGGAAGGCTGGGTGCCTCCGCCTCTTCCTCCTCTTCTATCCAAACCCCCCTGCCTTGTAGCACTGATGATGTTCCCTAGTTGGGTCATGAAACGTCTGCAAGGAAACCGCCCAGCTCAGAGAGTACCAAGAATCCCACAGTCTTCTCCTCCTCCTCCTCTTCTTCCTCCTCCTCCTCCTCCTCCTCTTCTTCCTCCTCCTCCTCCTCCTCCTCCTCTTCTTCTTCCTCCTCCTCCTCCTCCTCTTCTTCTTCTTCCTCCTCCTCCTCTTCTTCTTCCTCCTCCTCCTCCTCTTCTTCTTCCTCCTCCTCCTCCTCCTCTTCTTCTTCCTCCTCCTCCCCTTCTTCCTCCTCCTCCTCCTCCTCCCTCCTCCTCTTCTTCCTCCTCCTCCTCTCCTCCTCCTCCTCTTCTTTCTCCTCCTCCTCCTCCTCTTCTTCCTCCTCCTCCTCCTCCTCTTCTTCCTCCTCCTGCTCCTCCTCCTCTTCTTCCTCCTCCTCCTCCTCTTCTTCTTCCTCCTCCTCCTCTTCTTCTTCTTCCTCCTCCTCTTCTTCCTCCTCCTCCTCCTCCTCTTCTTCTTCCTCCTCCTCTTCTTCTTCTTCCTCCTCCTCCTCCTCCTCCTCCTCCTCCTCCTCCTCCTCCTCCTCCTCCTCCTCCTCCTCCTCCTCCTCCTCTCTGCAAACCCCACTCCCTTTTAGCACTGATTATATTACCTAGTTGGGTAATGAAATGTCTGCAAGAAAACCACTAAGCTCAGAGACCACCAAAGACCCCACAGTTCTCCACCTCCTCCTCCTCCTCCTCCTTCTCCTCCTCCTCTCCCTGTCTCCCCTTCTCCTCCTCTCTGCAACCCCCCCCCCTCCTTTCTAGCATTGATGATATTGCGTAGTTGGGGCATGAAACGTTTGCAAGAAAACCACCAAGTTCAGAGAGCACCAAGGACCTCACAGACCTCTTCTTCTTCTTCCCCTCCTCCTCCTCCTCCTCCCCACAAACCCCACTCCCTTCTCGCACTGATGATGTTACCTAGTTGGGTCGTGAAATGTCTGGAGGGAAACGACCAAGCTGAGAGAGCACCAAGTCCTCCCCCTCCTCTCCAACTCCATTTCCTTGAAGCGCTGACGATGTTCGCTAGTTCGGTGCTGACACGTCGGCAAGAAAAGCACCCAGCTCAGAGAGCACCATGGGCCCTACAGTCCTTTTCCTCCTCTTCCTTCCACTTCTTCAAGCGCTGAGGATGTTAGCCTAATTGGGTCATGAAATACCTGCAAGAAAACCACCAAGCTTAGAGAGCACCAAAAACTCCCCATCTTCTTCCTCCTCCTCCTCCTCCTCCTCTTCTCAAACACAGGAGGGTTTTACATTTAGGCAAGAAAAACCGAATGCACAGGTACAGAACAGCCGACACCTCAGGGGTGAAATGCTCCCGGTTCAGACCGGATCGCCCGATCCGGTAGCGATGGTGGCGGGTGGTTCGGAGAACCGGTAGCAAAAATCCCTGCCCCCCCCCACCATGCCCGGCTGAGCCGTGCGGTCATCAGAGGGTTTTTTTTTTGTTTTTTTTAACTTTTAAAAGTATTTTTTCTTTGGCCGAAAAAGTGCTTTTAAAAGTTTTTTTAAAAAAGGCTCTGATGATCATGCGGCTCAGCTGGGATCGTCAGAGGCTTTTAAAAGCGCTTTTTTTTAACAACCTCTTTGGCCGAAGAGGTTGTAAAAAAAAATGCTTTTAAAAGCCTCTGACGATCCCAGCTGAGCTGCCTGATCGTCAGAGGCTTTTAAAAGCATCTTTTTTTTTTGCAACCTGTTTGGCAGAAGAGGTTGTAGAAAAAAATGCTTTTAAAAGTAAAAAAAATAAAAAATTGGCCGTGCCCACCTGGTCACATTACCTCCCCCCACCAAGCCACGCCCACAGAACCGGTAGTAACAAATTTTACGTTTTCACCACTGCGACACCTTGGCTCAAGCGTCGTAATTGCGAGAGGGATCTCGCCCTGGAAATGTTTGGGCTTAGCGGTGGCTGTAAGTCGAGGACTCCCCCTATTTCACGACTGGCCTTTTTGAGGGCTCATGGGAAAATGTTGTATCCCCAGGCAGAAAATACCTTGTGGACCATTGTGATAAAAAGCGATTTGGGCGCGTGCCAAGACAGCTGCCGTTTCCGTCCTCAAACATTTACTGTTGGATAAATATGTACAAAAGACTGGAAAGACTTTAATCTCTTGACAATGTGTAACTGGTTTCCTTTTATCTGTTTTTTTGAAGTTGGCCGCTTAGCAGGTTTTATTCAGTTTTATTGGCGGCACGTGAAATACGCTATTGTCCTGCATGGCATTGATTGCATTTATTATTTAAAAGCAGATATTTATAACTCGGGGTTTAATTAATCACGGAGCTCGGCTTTATCTATTTATTATTATTTTCCAAGGCCGCGTATTATTTTACGTGAAAAAGAGAAAATACGACATTCGGAATTGGTCTAGCAATCTAAACGCGAGTGGGCCTCAACGTACATCCACAATTATTATTATTATTATTATTATTATTATTTATTCGATTTTTATACCGCCCTTCTCCCAAAGGACTCAGGGCGGTGTACAGCCAAAATAAAACAAGCAATACAATATACAATTAAAACCCAAATTAAAAAACTTATTACATCATTGGCCTAAGACTTTAAAACATATAAAACTAAAAACCCATTAAAATTCATAGGAAAAATTTAAAAACCCAATAAAAACCCAATAAAATTTAAGCCAGCCCCGCGCAAATAAATAGATGTGTTTTCAATTCGCGGCGAAAGGTCCGAAGGTCAGGTATTTGGCGTAAACCAGGGGGAAGTTCGTTCCAGAGGGTAGGAGAATTGAGTTCAACGTTCCTGTTTGCTAAGTGAGACAGCTGCTAAAGGATGAATTTTACTCCGATCTGCGACTTTTCTTTGCCGCGGTCGTTATGTGAGTCACGGGGTTGTTAAGTGAATCTGGTTCCCTCAAGGTCGCAAAATGGGGGGGTCACGTGACCCCAGGACACTGCTGCCACCGTCATAAATACGAGTCGGTTGCCGAGCGTCTGAATTTCGATCACGGGACAGGAATACTGTATTGGTTATAAGTGTGACAAACGTCGCAAGTCCCTTTTTTCGGCGGCGTAACTGTGAACGGTCACTAAATGAACTGCTGTTAAGTCGAGGGCTACCTGTAAGGAAACGTTCAATAACTACATAACAAATATAAAGTATAAAAATTAAAACACCGAAGGAATTTTAAACACAACTGGTTCGGGCCGGTTCGAGCCGGTTCGGACGAACCGGTAGTTAAATTGCTGGCTGGCTCCTCCCCTTCCAGGAGTCCCCCGCATGCCCCATTTTGGCCCCCAAGTAAGTGCAGGGAGGCCTCCTAGCCCCAAAACGGGGGCACAGGGGTGTGGTGCGCCCCCCCCCCGCTGCCTGTTTTCACTCCCAGGAGGCTTCAGTGAGGCCTAGGCCCAAGACGGGGTGCCGGGAGTGCGTGCGTGCCCCCCCCCCCGTTTTCGCTCCCAGTGGGATGCAGGAGGCTGAGTGCTCCCTGTCACACCCACCCAGATGGTCATTTAGGGCCGAGAACTGGTTGTTAAATTATTGGAACAAATAATTACTGGCAAAGTTCTTGGAGTTTTCATATCAAATGACCTAAATGCCAAAGCCCACTGCAACTACTTAGCAAAAAAGGCTCTAAGAGTTGTAAACCTAATTTTACGCAGCTTCTTTTCCAAAAACTCTACACTACTAACTAGAGCATACAAAACATTTGCCAGACCTATTCTTGAATACAGCTCATCCGTCTGGAACCCATACCACATCTCTGACATAAATACAATCGAACGCGTCCAGAAATATTTTACTAGAAGAGTTCTTCGCTCCTCCGAAAACAACAAAATACCTTATACCACCAGGCTTGAAATCCTGGGATTAGAAAACTTACAACTCTGCCGACTTCGACATGACCTGTGTTTAACACACAGAATCATCTATTGCAATGTCCTTCCTGTTAAAGACTACTTCAGCTTCAATCGCAATAATACAAGAACAAACAATAGATTCAAACTTAATGTCAACCGCTTCAAACTTGATTGCAGAAAATATGACTTCTGTAACAGAGTTGTTAATGCTTGGAACTCCTTACCTGACTCCATAGTCTCTACTCAAAATCCCAAAATCTTCAACCAAAAACTGTCTACTATTGACCTCACCCCATTCCTAAGAGGACTATAAGGGGCGTGTGTAAGAGCACAAAAGTGCCTACCGTTCCTGTCCTATTGTTCCCTTCATTATATCAAATTAACATAGCTGTTGCATACTTTTACTTATATATATATTTTTTCTTTTATGATGTGTTGTTTTTTTTATTTATGATGATGTTTGTGTATACTGTTGTGACAAAATGAAATATTAAAAAAAAAAGAAGAGAAACATCTTCCGAGAAAAGCCAGAAAGTCCAGTTGACTCTCGAAATAAAAAAGTTGGGGAAAAAAACCTCCATAGACTTCCAGGGATGAAGCTCGCACGACGTGTGAAGGCAACGTCTCTTCCATCGGTGGACGGAAAGTTCGCTTGAAGGCCATCAACCTTGACCTTCGATGCCAACCTGGAACGGAGGGATAGGATGAGCAAGCAGGAGGTTTCGTGGCTCCCTCCCCCCCAAAAAGCAAGTTGACCTTAGGAAAAATAATTGGACTGATCCTGGTTTGACCTCTGATGACCATCTCGCCATCTCCCAAGCCTTCTCCTCCAGCCCTCACCCCCCCCCCCGGAACATCTCGGAAACTTGCAGAAGGAAGAAGAGGTTTTATTTAGCCCGAAGATGCTGAAGCCGCAGCCGAGGGAGGAAGAAGTGAAACTGGATGTTGGAAAATACTTTCACTGCAGAAGATGACCTTCCTGGGGAGGAAGTCCCTTGGCTTTCGGGTCGCACGTCCAATTTCTCCTTTCTTGGAAAGGTGGGAAGAATCGGCTTCAAGAGCTCCGAGGGTGCTACGGACTCTGGAACAGGAGATGTCCAAACCTTGGCAACGTTAAGACTTGTGGACTTCAATTTCCAGAATTGCCCAGCCAGCTGCTCCATCTCCTTTTCTTCTTCCTCCTCCTCCTCTTTCTTGTCTTCTTCTTCTTCTTCTTCTTCTTCTTCTTCTTCTTCTTCTTCTTCTTCTTCTTCTTCTTCTTCTTCTTCTTCTTCTTCTCCTTCTCCTTCTCCTTCTCCTTCTCCTCCGCCACCTCCTCTGCCTTCTTTTCCGCCTTCTCCTCATTCTTGTCTACTTCTACTTCTACTCCTCCTCCTCCTCCTCCTCCTCCTCTTCCCCTTCCCCCTCTCTGTCTCCTCTTCTCCTTCTCCTTGCAAAAAGACACTACAACCGTCATAAATAGGAGTTACTTGCCAAGCGTCTGAATTTTGATCACGTGGCCAGGGAGCCACGGGGGTGACTGCAATGGTCGTATGTGTGAAAAATGGGCCTCTGTTCCTTTTTTCCGTGCCGTTGTAGCTTCCAGCGGTCACTAAATGGACGGTTGTAAGTCGAGGACTGCTTGAAAAAGGCAATCACATGACCCCGGGGACGCTACCCCCGTTGTACATCCGGTTGCCAAAGCATCTGGATTGCGATCTGCGGTCATAAGTGTGACGCAGGTCAAAAGTATGACCTTTGCGGTGGTCATAAGTGTGAGGTCCCTTTCCAGAGTGCCTTCGTAATTCCAAATGGTCATTAAACACATCATCGCAAGTTGAGGACTGCCTCTACTGGCTTTGCTTTTCGGTGGGGATCTGTGTGGTAATGGTCGTAAGTGTGAGGACCGTAAATCCCTTTCCAGAGCACTGTCGTAATTCCAAATGGCCCTTAAACGCATTGTTGTAGAATAGAATTTTTATTGGCCAAGTGTGATTGGACACACAAGGAATTTGTCTTGGTGCATATGCTCTCAGTGTACATAAAAGAAAAGATACGTTCATCAAGGTACAACATTTACAACACAATTGATGATCAATATATCAATATAAATCATAAGGATTGCCAGCAACAAGTTATAGTCATACAGTCATAAGTGGAAAGAGATTGGTGATGGGAACTATGAAACGATTAATAGTAGTGCAGATTCAGTAAATAGTCTGACAGTGTTGAGGGAATTATTTGTTTAGCAGAGTAATGGCCTTCGAGAAAAAACTGTTCTTGTGTCTAGTTGTTCTGGTGTGCAGTGCTCTATAGCGTCGTTTTGAGGGTAGGAGTTGAAACAGTTTATGTCCAGGATGCGAGGGATCTGCAAATATTTTCACGGCCCTCTTCTTGATTCGTGCAGTATACAGGTCCTCAATGGAAGGCAAGTTGGTAGCAATTATTTTTTCTGCAGTTCTAATTATCCTCTGAAGTCTGTGTTTTTCTTGTTGGGTTGCAGAACCGAACCAGACAGTTATAGAGGTGCAAATGACAGACTCAATAATTCCTCTGTAGAATTGGATCAGCAGCTCCTTGGGCAGTTTGAGCTTACTGAGTTGGCGCAGAAAGAACATTCTTTGTTGTCCTTTTTTAATGATGTTTTTGATGTTAGCTGTCCATTTGAGATCTTGCGATATGATAGAACCCAGAAATTTGAAGGTTTCTACTGTTGATACTGTGTTGTCAAGTATTGTGAGAGGTGGAAGTATGGAGGGGTTTTTCCTAAAGTCTACCACCATTTCTATGGTTTTGAGTGTGTTCAGTTCCAGATTGAGGACTGCCCGTACTGGCTCCAACTCACCTTGAACTGCAAACTAGGTGGCCCCAAAAAATTCGATAATAATAAAAACAATAATAATAATCGTCGCCATGCCTCCGTTCGGTTCCCAGCTGAGAAGAAATTTGGCAAGCGTCCCACTTTAATTCAGATTTCCATCTGGAGTCTCACCCGTTTTGGCAGCTGCGATCCGCCAAGAAAACTTCCGGCTTTCGAAAGTGAGATGGCACATTCCCAACCCCATCATCCACCGCCAGCCTGAGTTTTCGCTACGCTGCCCCGGAGAAGGGAGGCAGGGTGGGACGCCGGAGTCCAAGATACTCCGAAAATACAAGGAGTTTTTGGCTTACGACCGCAATGGCGTCCCCAAATTTGTGTTGCTAAACCAGACCGTTGCTCGGTGAATTTTGCGACCTCTCTTTGCCTCAGTCGTTAAGCGAATCCCTGCACTTAAGAGAAATGAAACCCACTCCCCATGATTTTGCTCGTCGGAAGGTTGCACACATACACACACACAAATACACACACCATCAGGGCGCTGTGAGTGTCCTAAATGCATGCCGGGGGCCAATATTCCCGATTTCAATCACCCGCTATCGTTACAACCAGAGGTGGTATTCAGGAACCAGTTCGAACCGGTTCAGGCGAACTGATAGCGGAATTTTTTTTTTTTAATTCAAAACGTTTTACAAAAAAAAAATTCTTTTTCCCCCTTCCCTCCCCAACCCCCCTCCCTTCACTAATCCCTCCCCCCTCCCCCCTGACTTCCCGGATGAAGCACAAGATATAGATAAAAATAAAACAAACATATGCTAAGAAGATTTTCCCCCAAAACTATTATACCAATTTTCCCTCTCTAGCTCTGACTTCCTCCTAACACAACCAAAATCCTTCAAGAAAAATAAAAATAAAAAAATTAACAATTAAGAATAACAAAATATGTAAATCAATAAAACAAATTAATCCTAAAGTATTTAAAACCAACTAAAACATAAAAATCCAATCCAATTCAAAGAATATCTCCCTTATAGCTTCTATAACCATATAATTTTTCCCCCAGGTCTTTCTTACATAAACTCTCAAAATTATTCTATTCAAAATACAATACAACACATTATAAAATTTCAATACCAAGAATTACAGTAGCTATTCAAATTTAGTCCATCCTCGTCAAAATCCAGTATAAATCCAAATACCTAGTCTTTTATAATAGATACAAAACATATAATCAACCCATTTCTTCCAGATCTTCCTCACTTGTCTTTCAGGGACAGTAATATTTTTGTCTGTTAATAATTCATAGCGGAAATTTTGAGTAGTTCGGAGAACCGGCAAATACTACCTCCGGCTGGCCCCGCCCCCGGCTGCCTGCTCATTGCTTGCTGTGTTTGCCCGCTTGCCGCTCGCCCCTTCCCGCCCCGCTTGGGTTGACCAAGTAGTTTCTGTGGTTTGCCTGCCTTTCCACACGGTGCCTGCAGCCCAATTGATCATACCCTGATCTGCCTGGTTGCGGCCTAGCTAGCTGCCCCACCCAACTGTCCCTGCCTGCCTTCCCTACTCTCTTCCCCGTAGCCTGCGGCCCCGTCATGCTTCCCTGCCTTCCTTGTGGCTTTCCCAGCGCTCCCTGCGGTCTTCCCGGCGCTCGTAAGTGTGGAAAAACGGCCATCAGTCTCACTTTTTCCCCCCATGCCGCTGTTGCTTTAAACGGTCATTAAGCAAACCGTTGCAAGTCAAGGGCTGCTTGTAAATTTCTCCTGGTTCGGAGAAGGTAGATCGGTGACCATGCCACGCTGGCCAAGACCCCAGAAGACCAGCTCAGGATCCAAAAAGATCTCGATCGGCTGGGAACAATGGGCCCTATCCCCCCAAAATGAAATTTAACGCGGGGAGGGGAAAAAAAGCAAAGCTTTACATTTAGGATTAAAAATAAATCAAAGGTGTAAGTAGAGATTAGGCGAAGCTTGGCTCGAAAACAGGAACGGCGAGATGGACTTTGGCGTCCCAGTGGACGATCACTTAAATATGAGCTGGCGGTGTGCGGCAGCAACCAAAAAAGCGAATACAATTCTCGGTTGTGTAAACAGAGGCAGAGAATCAAAATTACGGGAAGGATTAGTACTGCTTTGTAAAGCCTTAGTAAGGCCACACTTGGAATCCTGCAACGAATTTTGGTCCCCACGTTACAAAAAAGATGTTGAGGTTGCTGCTAAAAAAGCCAACACAGTTCTGGGCTGCATAAACAGAGGGATAGAATCAAGATCACGTGAAGTGTTAGTGCCACTTTATAAGGCCTCGGTAAGGCCACACGTGGAATATTGCATCCAGTTTTGGTCGCCACGATGTAAAAAGGATGTTGAGACTCTAGAAAGAGTGCAGAGAAGAGCAACCAAGATGATTAGGGGACTGGAGGCTAAAACATATGAAGAACGGTTGCAGGAACTGGGTATGTCTAGTTTAATGAAAAGAAGGACTAGGGGAGACATGATAGCAGTCTTCCAATATCTGAGGGGTTGCCACAAAGAAGAGGAAGTCAAACTATTCTCCAAAGCACCTGAGGGTAGAACAAGAAGCAATGGGTGGAAACTGATCAAGGAAAGAAGCAACTTAGAACTAAGGAGAAATTTCCTGACAGTTAGAACAATTAATCAGTGGAACGACTTGCCTGCAGAAGTTGTGAATGCTCCAACTTCTTAAATGTTCCATTTAAGAAAATGTTGGATAACCATCTGACTGAGATGATGTAGGGTTTCCTGCCTGGGCAGGGGGTTGGACTAGAAGGCCTCCAAGGTCCCTTCCAACTCTGTTGTTGTTGTTGTTGTTGTTGTTGTTATTATTATTATTATTTTTGGAACAAGTGCAGAGAAGAGCAACTAGGATGATCAAAGGCCCGGAGATTAAAACATACGAAGAACGGTGGCAGGAATTGGCTTTGGCCAGTCTAGATAAAAGAAGAATTAGGGGTGACATGATAGCAGAGTTCCGGTATTTGAAGGGCTGCCACAAAGAAGAGGGGGTGGGGTGTCAAATTATTTTCCAAAGCCCCTGAAGGCAGGAGAAGAAGCAATGGATGGAAACTCATCGAAGAGAGAAACAATCTGGAACTAAGGAGAAACGTCCTAACGGTGAAAACAATTCACCAGTAGAACAGCTTGCCACCAGAAGTTGTGGGTGCTGCTTCGTCACTGGATGGAGTTTTTAAGAAGAGACTGGGCGGCTATTTGTCTGAAAGGGACTAAGGTCTCCTGCATGAGCAGGGGGTTGGACTAGAAGACCTCCAAGGTCCCTTCCAACTCTGTGATTCTGTTAGTCTAATAAAGAAAAAGGACATGATAGCAGCCTTCCAATATTTGAGGGGCTGCCCCAAAGAAGAGGGGGGGGGGTCCACCTATTCTCCAAAGCACCTGAAAGGCAGGACAAGAAGCAACGGATGGAAACTCATGAAGGAGAGAAGTAACCTGGAATGAAGGAGGCATTTCCGAAAAATTAACCAGTGGAACGGCTTGCCACCAGAAGTTGTGATTGCTCCAACACTGGAGGTTTTGAAGGACAGTCACTTGTCCGAAATGGTATATAGGTTCTCCTGCTTGAGCGGAGGGCTGGACTAGAAGACCTCCAAGGTCCCCTTCCCAGCTGGATTCTATTCCTCTGTCACACTAGCCGCGGAGCAGTAGTGGGTTTCACTTACCTTCGCTACGGTTTGCGCAGAGCATGATGACATCCGGGCGGGTGGGCAGAGCCTCCTGCCACTTCCTCTACCGGTTCACCCAAACCGGGGTGAACCCCACTACTGTCACAAAGCCTCCGTAGTCAGGGGCAGTCTCTCTGAACCCAGGCACATACGATCAGCCCAGCTTTCTGTTGAACAATGCGAGGCATCCCGCAACTTCTCCTTGGGCAAAAACAACACCACAGACACAAACACACACCCCGTTGCCCAAGAGAATGTTGTCATCCCTTCCTTGTTCAATACGCAACTTCGCAACCCTCTTTTCTTGTCAAGAAAGGAATAGGGAGGAACTGAGGATGGCCGGAAGAGATCGTTGAAACTGATAGCGCTCGCCAGTTGCAGCTTGCACGGTTTTCCTTTGAAACCCAGGTTTCGCTTCGGAGCCTGGGCCAATGGGTTGTGTCTGCGCACACAACGCAACCGAGAAGTCTGGGGAGATTTTCCAGTTTGCAAATGTTTTTATTGGTGGGCCAAACTATAAAATGCAGAGGGAAATAAAAAGCCTTGAAAAACTAGGGTGAGTGGGGAAAGAAGGGAAGAAAAGAAAATGAGGAATAGCTTAGGGAGAAAGAAGGGAAAAAAGCACTCCTTTTGGCACATCATCCTCAACTTACAACGGTTCGTTTAGTGACCGTTCGAAGTTACAATGGTACGGGGAAAAAGGGACTTACGAACGGTTTTTTTTTTCACAGTTATGACCTTTCTAGCATCCCCGGGGTTCAAAATCCAGACGCTTGGCAACCGGTTCATATTTATGACGGTTTGCAGCATCCCGGGGGGGGGGAGCAGTCACGTGATCTCCTTTTGCGACCTTCTGACAAGCAAAGTCAGAACGGGGACTGCTGGATTCACTTAATGACCGGGTTACAAAACTGAACCGCCGCCGCAATTCGCTGAACCACTGAATCGCTCTGTCGTGTCCCACTCCTCCGCTGACGGCCGGGTCGGGGAAGTCCGTATCAGGCGTGTCTCTGCAGCTCTGCCAAAGTCCTATCAGAGTTCTCAAGGCAGGCAGGAGACCAGGAAGTGACTTCAGCAATCCAAGTTAGATTTTGCCTGACTCAGAGAATGCCAGAAAGCAGATCCTTTATATAGGCCATGGGGTGTGGCTCCATGACTCAGCACTTATCCAGGCCTGCCCCTCCCTTCCTTTTGCTGACGTCGCCTCTCTACTCTCCAGCGAGGATCTCTCCAGCCTCCAGCTGTTGGTAATCTTAGCTCATGACTGGCTTCACATTCTTCAGGCTCACATGCTGTGGGGGAGGGGTTTAGTTGCTCCGTTTGCCTGGGCATGGTGCCAGGACTGGGGGCTGAAGGCACGTCAGGCCCTTCGTCTTGCTCGGCCTGTCTGGGCATGGTGCCAGGGCTGGGGGCTGGAGGCATTCCAGGACATTCTTCCGAACTATCAGCGTCCGGCAGGAGATAAGAGGGGCCTGGCTGTGGCAGGGGGAGCGAGTGAGACACAACACGCTCATAAAACGAGGCCAAACTCACTGAACATGTGTCCCCACTCAATGACAGAACGTTGGGGTGCTCGATTATGGTCGTAAGATGAGGAAGGCCTGTACAACCTGAATGTTTTACTTTTACACAATAATATACACTAGCCCAGGGGTGGGTTTCGCTTACTTTTACCACCGGTTCGCCGCTCGTGCGCACGCTTGCTTCGCACGCACGTGCCCCATCTGCGCGTACACCCGGCTTTCTGTGCATGCACTTTGCTCACTCCCGCACCTTCCGTGCATGCACCCGCCCTCTAAAACAGGGGTCCCCAACCTTTTGGACCTCAGGGACCACTAAATTCATAATTTTAAAATCCCGCGGACCACTAATATGATCTACCTAATGACTGGCTAGGCGGGCATTGCAAGGTGGTCATGTGACTGGGTGGGTGTGGCCAACTCACTGTCACTCACGTCGAGGGGCACCTTGCCAGCCTCTACTCGCCACTCCTTGCCTGCTCGCCCGGGCTCCTTAGGGCCCCAACGGGAAGCAGTTGCTGGAGCTAAGCGGTCGCCACGAGAAAGAGTTGGCAAAACAGCTCAGTTCAAATTGGATTTGACTGAGAAGGAGGCTCAGCAGAAGCACCTCACTGAGAACTAGGAGCACAGGCTTTCTAAGCAGAGGGAAGACCTGCGGGAGTGCAAGGCCAGGTAGCGGCGCCTGGAGGCTCAGCGGGCTGAGATGGTCAGCCAGTTCCAGGCCATGAGGCAGTCCCACTGGAACAAGGCCCTCCGGCTCTTCGCCACCAGCATCACTTCCCTCCAGCCTTCGTCCAAAGCCCCACACCAGGAGGTTGAAGTAGACCCAGAGTTGGAATTTCTGCCCCCCTCCGACCTACACAAAAAGACCCTGAAAGGGGAGACTGTCTACAGCAACACAAACATTCATTGCACATATCTGTCCCAGAGGCTGTAGTTTAAGGACTCCTGCTTTAGTGCAATATAAAAAAATGCAAATAATTTTTCTGGGGACCACCAGAATTTTTTCACGGGCCACCAGTTGGTGACCACTGCTCCAAAACATGCCTAAATAGAATAGAATTTTATTGGCCAGGTGTGATTGGACACACAAGGAATTTGTCTTGGTGCATCTGTTCTCAGTGTACATAAAAGAAAAGATACCTTCATCAAGGTACAACATTTACAACACAATTGATGGTCAATATATCAATATAAATCATAAGGATTGCCAGCAACAAGTTATAGTCATACAGTCATAAGTGGAAAGAGATTGGTGATGGGAACTATGAGAAGATTAATAGTAGTGCAGATTCAGTAAATAGTCTGACAGTGTGGAGGGAATTATTTGTTTAGCAGAGTGATGGCCTTCGGGAAAAAACTGTTCTTGTGTCTAGTTGTTCTGGTGTGCAGTGCTCTATAGCGTCGTTTTGAGGGTAGGAGTTGAAACAGTTTATGTCCGGGATGCGAGGGATCTGTAAATATTTTCACGGCCCTCTTCTTGATTCGTGCAGTATACAGGTCCTCAATGGAAGGCAGGTTGGTAGCAATTATTTTTTCTGCAGTTCTAATGATCCTCTGAAGTCTGTGTTTTTCTTGTTGGGTTGCAGAACCGAACCAGACAGTTCTAGAGGTGCAAATGACAGACTCAATAATTCCTCTGTAGAATAGACAGTATAGAGCCAGGACAGGGGGCAGGGGTGGGGGTATCTCAGCGATCTCCGCTACCGGTTCACCGGAACCGGTCCGAATACCACCTCTGCACTAGCCGTTTCTGCAGCGACAAACGTATCCAATCCGCAAACCCGAAATCGAAGTTTATTATTCATTCGTCTTTTTTTTTAAGTCTATGGAGATTCTCAGTCCAATCCTCCGGGTCCTTTCCCCCCCCCCCCCAAAAAAAAGCAACTGGACTTTTTTGATTTTTCCTGGAAGACTTTTTGCTTCTGGTCTAGAAGCTTCTTCGGTTCTGAGATTCCCGGTTTGTAAGTTGCAAATCGAGGACAATTCACTTATTTTCCCTACTGGTTCGCAAATGTCGTCCACAGATGCGCCCGGCCTTCCGCATGCGCCGAGCCTCAAAAACATGCCTAAATAGTATTGGAAGAAATATCCATCTGGGTTCAGTTCCAAGTGGGGACAAAGACACTGGAAACATGGATACTGCTTGGAAAGATGGTTTAATGGTGGTCAGGATCACATGGCTTGAGTCCTGAACAGAAAAGGGCTGAGATCCTGTGTGCTCAATGGCTTTATGCTTTTTCTGAGCTTTGAACTTTCTGGGGCACAAGAAGAGTACCCTGATTGGCTGTCAGACTCCCAGGGGGTGGGGGGTCTTAGCTAGCCTTGCTGGCTGATGTAATCTTCCCAGGTGCCATGTGGTGAGTTTCAGTTGCTAGATGGGTCCTATTATGTTGCAGATGATGATGGCCCATTGACAAAGGTGGGGAGAATGAGTGAGCTTGGCTGAGGCTTTAATGGCCCATTGACAAAGGTGGGGGGGAGTCAGGAAGCTGCTTTGTCTTTAAAACATGTTTCTCCATTTCTCATCCAGGGAAATATATTCTGCCTTTTTAAATATTTTCTAAAATATTTCATTCTTCTAGGAAGGGGGTGGGTGGTAAATTCCTACAATATCATGACTTGGAGTCGGGGCAGGTAGGTGGGCCCACCCACGATTTCCATTATCGGTACGGGCGAACCGGTCCAAACCGGCTGATCGTCCCAGCTCTGGGACAATCCATAGTGGAAGCTTGGAACCAACTTCGTGTAGAGATCGCGAGTTAACCGTCATTAACTGAGTTTAAACAAGCTTGGGACAAACACACGTCCATCCCCCGACACAAATTTAAATAAATAAATAAATACCACTACCGATAAAAAAATTACTTCCAAGGGCAGGCTTGATAAGTCACACAAAGACATTATTTATTCGTCTTGAAAGAAAGAAAAAAAGCATAATTGGAATTCTTTTATTCAGCAGGCCGCCGAGTGCTCGGCGGGATGGTTTTATAACATCGGAAACAAATGCCGTTATTTCTGCTTTTTCGTTTTCTTATACGGAACTTTCTCATTCTCTTCACTCTCTCTCTCTCTCTCTCTCTCTCTCTCTCTCTCTCTCTCTCTCTCTCGATTTTCCATATCCAATTTAAATAAAATAATAATAATAATAATAATAATAATAATAATAATAATAATAATAATGAAACCAGAATTCTAGAAATGAAATTAAAATCTGGAAAATGGGACTACCGAATGCCAATTTTCAGGGTGAGTTTTAAAATAAGACTTATCTGGAAATGTGTAGCTTCTACGCGCTTTAATTGTGACACCCGAGAATCATTTTTGGGAAGTGGTTGAAACTTTTTCGGCATACGGCTTTCGCATGCAAATGAATGACTTCCTAGTGCGTCCTTTGATATGCTGAATGAACTACTGGGCGATTGCAGATTGCGTTCTGGGGTTTGCACAAGAGGCAAAAATTATGAATTACAGTAACTAGAATTACGCCCTCCCTCCCTTCCTTCCTCCCTCTTCCTCTTGCTTGCAAACCTCTTTCGCTTCTGGCTCTGATGACGTTCCCTAGTTGGGTCATGAAACGTCGGCAAGAAAACCATCCAGCTCAGAAAGCAGCAAGGATCCCACCGTCCTCCTCCTCCTCCTCCTCTTTAGATGTCACATAGTTGGGTCATGAAAGTTCTGCCAGAATATAGAGACCACCAAGGGTCCCACAGTCGTCATCCTCCTCTTCTTCCTCTTCCTCCTCCTCCTCTTCTTCTTCTTCCGTACTCCTCCTCGCAAATGCCAACCCCTCATAGCACTGATGATGTTACCTAGCTGGATCATGAAACATCTGCAAGAAACTACCAAGCTCAGAGCCCTTCAAGGACCCCACAGTCCTCTCCTCCTCCTGTTCTTCTTCCTCTCCTTCCTCCTCTGCCGTCCTGCAAACCCCACGCCCTTCTAGCACTGATGATGTTACGTAGTTGGCTAATAAAACGCCTGCAAGAAAACCACCCAGCTCAGAGAGCACCCAGGACCCCCACAGTTCAACCCTCTGTGACAAACTTTCTCTTCTACAAGCGTTTATGTATTTTTCGTGATTTCTACAGCCTCCCATTTGGAGGATACGATGCAAAATGCAAGCCCTGCTGGAGGGATAGAGCGAAAGGGAAGAGGGAATGGTGTCCTGACTTGGGGCCAAATGAGCAAAGACACACACACAAACACACACACAAACACACACACGGACGAATACATGTTCCCTCTGCAAATCCACTTCCTCATTTTTTTCCAAAGCAAGTTAACCAGAAGCCGGTTCAGTTCAAGAAGGCGAAAGTCAAATGTTTATTCTTATGCATGTTGTGTCATGCCATTAATGGATGTTCGGGCGGACGGGATCAGAAAGGGATGGAAAATTTACGGGGGACTAGGAAAGAGAGGCAGCCGCTGCTCTGCTTGAAAACAAGCCAGAGTTAGAAATGCATGCAAGAAAACAAGCCAGAGTTATAAATGCGTGCAGGAAAACAATCCAGAGTTATAAATGCATGCAGGAAAACAAGCCAGAATTAGAAATGCATGCAGGAAAACAAGCCAGAGTTAGAAATGCATGCAGGAAAATAAGCCAGTTATAAATGCATGCAGAAAAACAAGCCAGAATTAAAAATGCATGCAGGAAAACAATCCAGAATTAGAAATGCATGCAGAAAAACAAGCCAGAATTAGAAATGCATGCAGGAAAACAAGCCAGAGTTAGAAATGCATGCAGGAAAATAAGCCAGTTATAAATGCATGCAGAAAAACAAGCCAGAATTAAAAATGCATGCAGGAAAACAATCCAGAATTAGAAATGCATGCAGAAAAACAAGCCAGAATTAGAAATGCATGCAGGAAAACAAGCCAGAATTAAAAATGTGTGCAGGAAAATAAGCCAGTTATAAATGCATGCAGCAAAACAAGCCAGAATTAAAAATGCATGCAGGAAAACAAGCCAGAGTTATAAATGCATGCAGAAAAACAAACCAGAATTAAAAATGTGTGCAGGAAAATAAGTCAGTTATAAATGCATGCAGGAAAACAAGCCAGAATTAGAAATGCATGCAGGAAAACAAGCCAGAGTTATAAATGCATGCCGGAAAACAAGCCAGAATTAGAAATGCATGCAGGAAAACAAGCCAGAATTAAAAATGCATGCAGGAAAATAAGCCAGTTATAAATGCATGCAGGAAAACAAGCCAGAATTAGAAATGCATGCAGGAAAACAAGCCAGAGTTATAAATGCATGCAGGAAAATAAGCCAGTTATAAATGCATGCAGAAAAACAAGCCAGAGGTAGAAATGCATGCAGGAAAACAAGCCAGAGTTATAAATGCATGCAGGAAAACAAGCCAGAGTTATAAATGCATGCAGGAAAACTGGCCAGAATTAGAAATGTGTGCAGGAAAACAAGCCAGAATTAGAAATGCATGCAGGAAAACAAGCCAGAATTAAAAATTCATGCAGAAAAACAAGCCAGAATTAGAAATGTGTGCAGGAAAACAAGCCAGAATTAAAAATGCGTGCAGGAAAATAAGCCAGTTTTAAATTCATGCAGGAAAACAAGCCAGAATTAGAAATGCATGCAGGAAAACAAGCCGGAGTTATAAATGCATGCAGAAAAACAAGCCAGAATTAGAAATGCATGCAGGAAAACAAGCCAGAGTTAGAAATGCATGCAGAAAAACAAGCCAGAATTAGAAATGCATGCAGGAAAACAAGCCAGAATTAAAAATTCATGCAGGAAAACAAGCCAGAGTTATAAATGCATGCAGGAAAACAAGCCAGAGTTATAAATGCATGCAGGAAAACTGGCCAGAATTAGAAATGTGTGCAGGAAAACAAGCCAGAATCAGAAATGCGCACAGAAAGACAAGCTCATGACTTCCTGGTTGGCTCCGTTGGCAATGGAGGTGATCTTTCTGGTCACCAACCTCTGGATCATGTTGGACTGCTAAGACAGCGACAATCAGCTGTCCAGCAGTTCGGAAACCCCCCTCTTCGGGAGAAGAAGCGGTGGTGAGCAAAAAGAAGCAGAGGTAGAGCTTCCCTAGAGCTCCTGGAAGATACCAGGGGGCTCGAAGGGTTAAGCCCCCTCAGAACTTCAAAGTGCTCCAGATCTGAGGCTTTTTTCCTGCTCCGGCAGACCTAATTGCCGCGACCAACTTCCGGGACCAATTTTAACTTAAAGAAGATAATACCGGTCTGAACAGAAACAGGAGAGCTCTAATTATAAAAGCAAGTAATCAATCAATTCCCTGTTATTTTTTTTTTTAAGTTTTGGATTTGACTTCAAAGTGAAAATGGCGATCGTTCTTTAATGAGCTACGCAGTTGAAAACGAAAGTGTTACAATTCTCTGTTTGCTGTTTATTGCTGAAGGCCAGCTGGAAATTTTTTTTAAACATTGTAATGAGAAGGGAGAAGAGATCGAGATATTGAGACTGATTTAAAAAAAAAAAAAGACTTAAAAGGTTTATACGTAATATTAGCCGGGACCAATTTTAACTTAAAGAAGATAATACCGGACTGAACAGAAACAGGAGAGCTCTAATTATAAAAGCAAGTAATCAATCAATTCCCTGTTATTTTTTTTTAAGTTTTGGATCTGACTTCAAAGTGAAAATGGCGATCGTTCTTTAATGAGCTACACAGTTGAAAACGAAAGTGTTACAAGTCTCACTGTCTGTTGTTTATTGCTGAGGCCAGCTGGAAATTTTTTTTTTTTAAACATTGTAATGAGAAGGGAGAAGAGATACTGAGACTGGAGAAAAAAAAAAAAGACTTAAAAGGTTTATTATATTATGTTAAAGAGAAATTTTAAGAGATGGCAGCAAAACAATTAAAGTCAACTGCTACAAAAACTCCAGGAACATTAACACCGGGAGTCTCTCCAGCACATACAGCAGATACAAAATCACTAAATTTGGAAGCACTTCAGGATAACCTGAAAGAATTTATGAAAGAATCTCTTAACGATGCTATGAATTGGCAAACTTCCCAGATAGAGGATAAGTTTAAATTAATTACAGAAGAAATGTCAGAGATGAAAAAACAGATGTTAGAAATTCAGACTGGAAATAAAGAAGTTAAAGAAGGTTTGGTGTCAGCAGTACAGGGTCTGGCATCAAATGTGATTTTATTGGAGCAGGAAGTAGAAGAAATAAAGAAAGTTAATTTAAAATTGGAAAATAAGATTGAGGCAGTTCAAAGTAAAATGGATAAAGTTGATGATGAAATTGTTTTGGTACAATATAGAGCAATGGAACTTGCTTTACGAATCCGTGGACTAAAAGAATGTAAAAATGAGAATTTGAAGCAAATTTTTTCGGAGGCCTTTGCAGAGATTTTGGCAGTTCGGCCAGTAGATGTGGCATTTTATATTGATAAAATTTATCGTGTGAATTCCTGGATAGCAAGACAAAGAAATCTTCCCAGAGACATTGTTATTTATTTTACTACTAGAACAGTGAGAAATGAGATTTTACAAGCTTTTTTTAAAGGAGACAAGATTCAAGCAGCCGCCAAGATATTTTAATACTAAAGGAAATTCCCCCCAAAATGTTGAGAGGTAGGAAGGAGTTTGCTTTTTTGGTGAACGAACTTAAAAAACGTCAGATTGAGTATAGATGGGACATCCCAATTGGTATAATAGTTTACTATGAAGGGAAAGCACATCGTCTTAATACAGTCAGTAAAGCACAAGAGTTTTATGCTTATGTGCTTAAGGTTGAAGTCCACCATCTCCGGATGGTAGGAGAAAGGAAGGTGAAATTAAAGAAAAAGAAGTGATAGTAATGGAAGAAGACCGTTTACAAGCGTTGGATGTGTCTAAGATGGGATCAGAGATTCCAAAAGAGCCAAGGATGACAAGAGCAGCTGTCAAACGCAAGGAACAAGAAGAAAAGGCTCAACAGGCTCAATCTGCTATTACCAAGACGGAAACAGTGGGAGGAGCAAGGCCCAAAGAAAGATATGATTTGCGGCTGGTGCTTCAAAAGTTTCCGATTGCTGATAATGGCAATTAGACTTTTATCTTGGAATGTCAATGGATTAAACTCACCACAAAAGAGAAGAAAGATATTTCATTATTTGAAGCAATTTAAAAATGACATTGTATGTTTACAAGAAACACATATTAGAACATTAGACCAGAAATATTTGATAAATTCGAAATTGGGAATACATTTTGTTGCATCTGCTACAGAAAAGAAGAATGGACTAGTTGTTTATATAAAGAGTAATTTATCTGCAACATTAATTGAAGCGGATAATCAAGGAAGATATATTGCTATTGAACTTTTATTGAGAAAATAAAAAGAAAAATACTTTTAATAGGAGTTTATGCACCAAATCAACAACAAGAAAATTTTTATAAGTTTTTACATAAAAGAATAACATCTTGGGATTATAAAACTTATATATTAATGGGTGATTGGAATGGAGTGATGGATACCCAGAAAGATAAAAGAAGTCTTAGAAATATTTCCAATCGTGTAAAACTGCCAAAGGCATTCTTTGATTTGATGGAAGATTTAGAATTGAGAGATGTATGGCGAGAACGCAATGAAAAAGAGAGAGATTTTACATTTTTTTCTGACAGACATCAATCTTTTTCTAGGATTGATTTCATTTTAATTACTAATGATTTGTTTTTCAGAGTGAAGAAGACAAAAATTTGTTCTAGAACCTTGTCTGATCATAGCCCGGTATGGATTGAGTTAGATCGGGAAAAAGAGGCCAGGAGGTCGTGGAGGATGAATGAGAACTTGTTTAAATATGAACAAAATGTAAATGAATGTAAAACTCTAATGAAGGAATTTTTTTCTTTGAACATGGATAAAGGGACACCTATAGAGATAGTTTGGGACACCAGTAAAGCTTATATGAGGGGAATTTTATTAGAGATGAATAATAAATATAGAAATAGACTGCACAAAAGGCGGAAAAAAAAAGGGGGAATTACAGTTGAAATCTAGGGAGAAATTGAGGGATGAAGGAAGAAATTATACATGGTTCCAGTATGGACAATTGCAATCTAGATGGAAAATAGATCAGAAAATTGGTATAAGGCAAAGTGATGATAATCTGGTAAAACAAATAAAAGATCAAGGTCAACAGCATATAAAAAAACAGCATATAAAAAAACAGCATATAAAGAGATTATATAATGTATTGGTTGAAATTGATTCAGAAATGGAGTTGGTTAAAGATTGTATGATAAAATGGGCACAAAATTTTCAACAACCTATAATGTTAGAAACATGGGAAAAAATTTGGGTGAGGAATGTTAAATTCACGCAAGCACAAAATTTAAGAGAAAATTTTTATAAAATGTTTTATAGATGGCATTTAGATCCTAAAAAACTGTCATGTATGTATCCAAATGTGAAAGCAAAATGTTGGAGATGTGATTGTGAGGATGCTACCTATTATCATATATGGTGGACTTGCAAAAAAGTTAAAGCCTTTTGGATTAAAATATGGTGGATTATGCAGAACATTTTGAAAAAGAAGATCAAGTTTGTTCCACAGTTCTTTTATTAGGAATAATCTCAGATTGCACTGTTATAGAGACAAAACTGATTCTGAATTTAATAACTGCTGCAAGATTATTGATTGCACAATATTGGAAGAAAGAAGACTTACCTACAATTGGAGAATGGATTAGTAAAGTATCAAATTTAGCAGAAATGGCAAAAATTTCTGCCTACTTGAAAGACTGTACACAAGAAAAATATATATTGGAATGGAGGAAGTGGATTGATTATATTCAAAATAAGTATCAGATTAAAAAATATCAATTAGTTTTTGAGTGAAGTTAGGAATTATTATGTATTAGTTTAAGAAAGAAGGGAATTGATAGTGTGATGGTGTGAAATGGAATATGTTTTATGTTATATTTTAGATTATGTTTGTTAGTTACAATACCCTGTATTCTGTTCTGGGAAGTCTCGGGGGGGGGGAAGGAGGTGGGGAAGGGGAAGACTATAAATTGATTGGTTGCCATTGTACAGGAATAATAGTAGAATTAAACAAGTTGGAATGGTGTAATGTCGGGACTGCTCGGCAAACACTCCCGAAGGGAAAGGGTAAGGAAAGAGGAGTAAAGTAGGTAGGTAGGTGGGTAGGGAGGAAAGAAGGGAGGGAGAAGAAAGGATAGGAGGAGGAGAAGAAGGAGAAGATAGAGGGTTAGAAAGGATGGTAGTGAGAAGTGGGAAAGAGGAGGGGAAGTAGGAAAGCGAGGAGAAGGTGGTGGGGGAAGTTTAAGAAGGATGAGAAGGGAAGAAAGGATTAAAGGGGGGAGTGGCAGTCGAGCAGCCCTGACTGAGTATAATTTGAGTATAGGACTGATTGTTGGATAAGTGATTGTATTGTACACTGGTCAAATTGTGGGAATTATTATGGAAAAATAAAAAAATTTTGCAAAAAAAAAAAAAAAGAAAGACAAGCTCATGTGATCATGTGCTATGTGATCGTCTTTGGTCATGTGATCGTCTTCGGCGACCTTCGGATGAGCAAAATCAACGGGGAAGTGACTGAAAAACCGTCCTACCAATTTATCAGCTGCGGCGATTCCCTTAATCAGCCTTGGCAAGAAAGGTCGTAAAATGGGGGGCCAAACCACACACGTCTCACTTAACAACAGAAACTTTGGGCTCCATTGTGGTCGTAAGTCCCCACAGGCACCCTGATTGCAATAAATGTCAGCAAAGGACTGCAGCATAAGTTGCAAGGATGTCTAAGTTGGTGGTTTGAAAACTGGTGGACTTCAACTCCCAGAATTCCCCAGCCAGCCATATAGTGTATCTTTCTTCATAGATGGTGGGTATGCAGTAAACGTAATATATCTTGACTTCAGCAAAGTGAAAAAAAAAGAACTGGTTGGGGAATTCTGGGAGTTGAAGTCCACGAGTCTTAAATCGGGAGTCTCCGATCTTGGCCACTTTAAGATGTGTGGACTTCAACTCCCAGAATTCCCCAGCCAGTTACGTAGGGTAACTTTCTTAATAGATGGTGGGTATGCAGTAAGTATAATATATCTTGACTTAAGCAAAGTGAAAAAAAGAGCTGGCTGGGGAATATCTGGGAGTTGAAGTCCACAAGTCTTAAATCAGGAGTCTCCAACCTTGGTAACTTTAAAGACTTGTGGACTTCAACTCCCAGAATTTCCCAGCCAGCCACATAGGGTAACTTTCTTCATAGATGGTGGGTATGCAGTAAACGTAATATATCTTGACTTCAGCAAAGTGAAAAAAAAAGAACTGGTTGGGGAATTCTGGGAGTTGAAGTCTACGAGTCTTAAATCAGGAGTTTCCGATCTTGGCCACTTTAAGACGGGTGGGCTTCAACTCCCAGAATTCACCAGCCAGCCACGTAGGGTAACTTTCTTAATAGATGGTGGGTATGCAGTAAGCATAATATATCTTGACTTAAGCAAAGTGAAAAAAAGAGCTGGCTGGGGAATATCTGGGAGTTGAAGTCCACAAGTCTTAAATCAGGAGTCTCCAACCTTGGTAACTTTAAAGACTTGTGGACTTCAACTCCCAGAATTTCCCAGCCAGCCACATAGGGTAACTTTCTTCATAGATGGTGGGTATGCAGTAAACGTAATATATCTTGACTTCAGCAAAGTGAAAAAAAAAGAACTGGTTGGGGAATTCTGGGAGTTGAAGTCTACGAGTCTTAAATCAGGAGTTTCCGATCTTGGCCACTTTAAGACGGGTGGGCTTCAACTCCCAGAATTCACCAGCCAGCCACGTAGGGTAACTTTCTTAATAGATGGTGGGTATGCAGTAAGCATAATATATCTTGACTTAAGCAAAGTGAAAAAAAGAGCTGGCTGGGGAATATCTGGGAGTTGAAGTCCACAAGTCTTAAATCAGGAGTCTCCAACCTTGGTAACTTTAAAGACTTGTGGACTTCAACTCCCAGAATTCCCCAGCCAGCCACGTAGGGTAACTTTCTTAATAGATGGTGGGTTGCAGTAAGCATAATATATCTTGACTTCAGCAAAGTGAGAAAAAAAAGAGCTGGCTGGGGAATTCTGGGAGTTGAAGTCCACAAGTCTTAAATCAGGAGTCTCCAACCTTGGTAACTTTAAAGACTTGTGGACTTCAACTCCCAGAATTTCCCAGCCAGCCACGTAGGGTAACTTTCTTAATAGATGGTGGGTATGCACTAAACGTAATATATCTTGACTTCAGCAAAGTGAAAAAAAAAGAGCTGGCTGGGGAATTCTGGGAGTTGAAGTCCATGAGTCTTAAATCAGGAGTCTCCGATCTTGGCCGCTTTAAGACGGGTGGACATCAACTCCCAGAATTCCCTAGCCACCTATATAAGGTACCTTTCTTCATAGATGGTGGGTATGCACTAAACGTAATATATCTTGACTTCAGCGAAGTGAAACGAAAGAGCTGGCTGGGGAATTCTGGGAGTTGAAATCCACGAGTCTTAAAGTCACCAAGGTTGGTCACCCCTTGGTCTAAAGCAATGCATACTGTAGAGAAAACCCTTAAAGTCAGTTTTAAGTGATTGCGTAATGCGATTGCGGGTCGTTTCGGAGAGGGGGAAAAAAAAAAACCCACATTTTTTTGCTCGATTTGGAGTACATTGGGAAACTAAGGCAACTGCAAAGTAATTTGTCGGGTTTGGGCACTCTGAACTTTTGTCACCATCCGGAAAGCCGCGTCAGCACAGACACACACAAAAAAATGCAAGCCTGACTTGAAATTCAGCATTTCTTCAAAAGGAAAATTCGAAAGTTGCTTAAAACAGGATTTATTTGGGTAGTGGGAAAAAAACAAAAAATACCAGGCGGCCTTGACATGTTTCCTTGCAAAAGGGCCACTTGTCCCCAAATTAGTTTCCGCAGAATTAATTTAATTAATTTCTATACCGCCCTTCTCCTGAAGGACTCAGGGCGGTTTACAGCCAAGTAAAATACAATACAATATACAATACAGCTAAAAACCCATTTAAAAAACCTATTCAATTTGGCCCATTGATTAAAATACAGATTAAAAACATAAAACCCAAATTAAACCCAAATTAAAATTACTAATAGTAATTACTAATCGTAATTGCCCAGTCAGCTGCCCATGAACTCCGAGAAGGGAATCCGCAGCTAGTCCTCCACTTACGACCCTCTGTTTAGCGATCATTCCAAGTTACGATGGTCCCGGTTCAAAGTCCCGTGTTTCACAGTTATGACCTTCGCAGCCCCTCCCCCTCCCTCCGTGGGATGCAAATTCATATTTGTGACCGTCGCTGGCGTCCCGAGGTCCCACGATATCCCCCCTTTTTTTGCGACCTTCTGAGGGGAAAGCTGGGTTCGCTTAACGACCGGGCCGCTAAGTTACCAACCGCAGCGATTCGCTTAACGGCCAGGTCATAATGTGGGGGCAAAACTCACTTTTTAAAAAAAAAAATACGTCTTGCTTAGTGACGGAAATTTTGGGCTCGATTTTGGTCATAAGCAGAGGACTAGCCGTACGACGATACGACCTTGGACGCAGCTGCATTTCGCCTCTTCTGTTGCCTGGAGGATTCCTGGAGGCAGGAATTCGTGCATTTCTGCCGCCAAAAAATGCTCTTCATATCCTCCCTCTCTCCCCCGCTTTCGAAAGGGGGGGGGAAAAACACGGGCGGGAACCCTCGTTGAGGACTAGCAACATGCACAGGCTGAGCGACCCAGCGTCCTAGATTGTCGTGCTGTTTTCTATGTTGGGGGGATAGAGGTAAGCGTAAGGCAGCGTGAGGGTCCGGTTCCTGTTGCCGATGGCCGCCGTGATGCGCTTGAGGCATTCCTGGAAGCCGCCGATGAGCCGCTTCGGGCCTTCCTCCACAAAGTGCTCCTCGTCGTAGTAGCCCAGCGGTTTCTTGCAGAACGGGAAAGAGAATAAACAGGGTGGGAAGGGACCTCGGAGGTCATCTAGTCCAACCCCTTCCCTCTTCCCCCCCTCCTCCCTCCATTCAAACATCATTTCAGACAAAGGGCCGGCCCCGTCTCCTCTTAAAACGCTCCAGTTATTGGAGCGTTCCCAACTTCCGGTGGCAAGCTCTTCGGCATAACAAAATAGTTTGGAAGGGACCTCAGAGGTCATCTAGTCTAAATCCCCCCACTGCTCAAGAAAGAGAGCCTGGCCTGTACCATCTGGGACAAAGGGCCGTCCGATCTCCTCTTTTTTTAAAAAAAAACAAACAACTAGCTGTTGGAGCATGCACAGCTTCCGGTGGCAAACTCTTCGGAATAACAAAATAGTTTGGAAGGGACCTCGGGGGTCATTTAGTCTAACCCCGATGCTCAAGCAGGAGACCCTACCCCATTTCTGACCAACGGCCGTCCGATCTTGCCTCGAAAGCCTCCAGTGATAGAACACCCTCAGCTTCTCTTTCCACTTATGACTGTATGACTGTAACTCTGTTGCTGGCAATCCTTATGATTTATATTGATATATTGACCATCAATTGTGTTGTAAATGTTGTACCTTGATGAAGGTATCTTTTCTTTTATGTACACTGAGAGCATCTGCACCAAGACAAATTCCTTGTGTGTCCAATCACACTTGGCCAATAAAAAAAATTCTATTCTATTCTATTCTATTCTGGTGGCAAGCCGTTCCACTGGTTAATTTTTTTTTAAAGGAAATTCCTCCTTAAATTCCAAGTTGCTTCTCTCCTTGATGAGTTTCCTTTCCGTTGCTTCTTCTCCTGCCTTCAGGGGCTTTGGAAAATAGGTGGAAACACACATACACACATACCACTTTTCTTTGGGGCAACCCCTCAAATATTGGAAGGCCGCTGTTTGAAAAAATGTTGGGGGGAAAAAGGGAATTGCCACAGGAGGGCGAATGCTGGCAGTGGTGCCCCAGCCGCCAGGAATGTAGGGCCTGGAGAGAGTGCCAGGCTCAGACCGCAAATGGTGCCTACAAGTTCCCTTCCTCCACATCCGGCCCACCCCGACGGCGGCCTTTGGGGTTTGAACCCTGCTTTCATCCCCCTGAGAGAGAAACACACACAGAGAGAGACAGACAGAGAAAAGAAAGAAAGAAAAAGAAAGAAAGAAAGAAAGAAAGAAAGAAGAGGGAGTGAGGGAAGGAAGGACTGAGGGAGGGAGGGAGGAAAGAAGGAAGGAAGGAGGGAAGGAAAGAAAGAAAAGGAAGGAAGGAAGAAAGGAAGACAGAGAGAAAGAAAAAGAAAGAAAGACAGACAGAAAGAAAGGAAGGAAGAAAGAAGAAAGGAAGGAAGGAAAGGAAGGAAAGAAAGAAAAGGAAGGAAGGAAGGAAGGAAGGCAGACAGACAGACAGGAAGGAAGGAAGGAAGGAAGGAAGGAAGGAAGGAAGGAAGGAAGGAAGGAAGGAAGGAAGGAAGGAAGGAAGGAAAGAGAAAGAAAAGGAAGGAAGGAAGGAAGGAAGGCAGGAAGGCAGACAGACAGACAGATAGGAAGGAAGGAAGGAAGGAACGAAGGAAGGAGGGAGGAAGGAAGGAGGAGAAAGAGGGCGGGATATAAAAGAATAGAATTTTTTATTGAGAAAAATTTAAAGAAAGAAAAAAGGGAGGGAGGGAGGGAGGAAGACAGAGAGAAAGAAAAAGAAAGAAAGAAAGAAAAAAGAGGGAGTGAGGGAAGGAAGGAAGGAGGGAGGAAGGAAAGAAGGAAGAAGGAAGGAGGAAGGAGAAATAGAAAGAAATGAAAGAAAACCCAAAAGAAAGAAAAGAACGTAAAAAGAAAAAAAGAAAGAGGAAAGAGGAAGAAAGAAATGAAAGGAATGGAAACAAGGAAAAGGATGAAAGGAAAGAAAAAGAAAGGAAGAAAAAGAAAACAAGAAAGAAAGAGAGGGGAGAGAGAAAGGAAAAGAGAAAAAGAAAAAGAAAGAAAGAAAGAAAGAAAGAAAGAAAGAAAGAAAGAAAGAAAGAAGAGGGAGTGAGGGAAGGAAGGAAGGAGGGAGGAAGGAAAGAAGAAAGAGGAAGGAAAGAGAAATAGAAAGAAATGGACGAAAAAGAAAAAGAAAAGAACATAAAAAGAAAAAGAAAGAGGAAAGGGAAAAGAGGAAGAGATAAAATGAAAGAAATGGAAAGAAGGAAAAGGATGAAAGAAAGAAAACAGGAAAGAAAGGAAGAAAGGAAGAAAAAGAAAACAAGAAAAGAGGGAGAGAGAAAGGAAAGAGAAAGAAAGAAAGAAAGAAAGAAAAAGAAAGAGGAAGGAAGGAGAGAAAGAAAAAAAGAAAAAGAAAACAAGAAAGAGAGAGAAAGGAAAGAATGAAAGAATGAAAGAAAATGAATGAAAGAAAGAAAAGGAAGGAAAACAAGGAAGGAAGAAAAAGAAAACAGGAAAGAGTAGAGAGAGAAAGAAAAGAGAGAAAAGGAAGGAAAGAAGGAAGGAGATGGAAAGAAAACAAAGGAAAGAAAAGACAAGAAAACAAGAAAGAAAGAGAGGAAAGGGATGGATAGAAACAGAAAGAAGGAAAATGAATGCAAGAAAGAAAACAGGAAAGAAAATAAGAAAGAAAAGGAAAGAAAATGAAAGGGGAAAGAAAGATAGAAAGGAAGAAAAAGAAATGAAGGAAGGAAGAAAGAAAGAGGAGGGAGGAAGGAAAGAGAAAGAAAGAAAGAAAGAAAGAAAGAAAGAAAGAAAGAAAGAAAGAAAGAAAGAAAGAAAGAAGAGGGAGTGAGGGAAGGAAGGAAGGAGGGAGGAAGGAAAGAAGAAAGAGGAAGGAAAGAGAAATAGAAAGAAAATGGACGAAAAAAGAAAAAAGAAAGAACATAAAAAGAAAAAGAAAGAGGAAAGGGAAAAGAGGAAGAGATAAAATGAAAGAAATGGAAAGAAGGAAAAGGATGAAAGAAAGAAAACAGGAAAGAAAGGAAGAAAGGAAGAAAGAAAACAAGAAAAGAGGGGAGAGAGAAAGGAAAAGAGAAAAAGAAAAAGAAAGAAAGAAAAAGAAAAAAGAAAGAGGAAGGAAGGAGAGAAAGAAAAAAACAAGAAAAAAGAAAAACAAGAAAGAGAGAGAAAGGAAAGAATGAAAGAATGAAAGAAAATGAATGAAAGAAAGAAAAGGAAGGAAAACAAGGAAGGAAGAAAGAAAACAGGAAAGAGTAGAGAGAGAAAGAAAAGAGAGAAAAGGAAGGAAAGAAGGAAGGAGATGGAAAGAAAACAAAGGAAAGAAAAGACAAGAAAACAAGAAAGAAAGAGAGGAAAGGGATGGATAGAAACAGAAAGAAGGAAAATGAATGCAAGAAAGAAAACAGGAAAGAAAATAAGAAAGAAAAGGAAAGAAAATGAAAGGGGAAAGAAAGATAGAAAGGAAGAAAAAGAAATGAAGGAAGGAAGAAAGAAAGAGGGAGGAGGAGATAAGGAAGGAAGGAAGGCAGACAGACAGATAGGAAGGAAGAAAGGAAGGAAGGAAGGAAGGAAGGAAAGAAAGAAAGAAAAGGAAGGAACGAAGGAAGGAAGGAAGGAAGGCAGACAGACAGACAGGAAGGAAGGAAGGAAGGAAGGAAGGAAGGAAGGAAGGAAGGAAGGAAGAAAGGAAGGAAGGAAGGAAGGAAAGATAGAAAGAAAAGGAAGGAACGAAGGAAGGAAGGAAGGAAAGAAAGAAAGAGAAGGAGGGAGGAAGGAAGGAAGGAAGGAAGGAAGGCAGACAGACAGATAGGAAGGAAGGAAGGAAGGAAGGAAGGAAGGAAGGAAGGAAGGAAGGAAGGAAGGAAGGAAGGAAGGAAGGAAGGAAGGAAGGAAGGATAGAAAGAAAAGGAAGGAACGAAGGAAGGAACGAAGGAACGAAGGAAGGAAGACAGACAGACAGGAAAGAAGGAAGGAAGGAAGGAAAGAAAGAAAGAAAGAGAAGGAAGGAAGGAAGGAAGGAAGGAAGGAAGGAAGGAAGGAAGAAAGAAAGGAAGGAAGGAAGGAAGGAAGGCAGACAGACAGACAGGAAGGAAGGAAGGAAGGAAGGAAGGAAGGAAGGAAGGAAGGAAGAAAGAAAGAAAAGGAAGGAAGAAAGAAGGAAGGTAGAAAAAAGGAAGGAAAGAAAGAAAGAAAAAAGACAGACAGACAGACAGAAGAAAGGAAAGAATGAAGAAGAAAGGAAGGAAGGAAGGCAGACAGACAGGAAGGAAGGAAGGAAGGAAGGAAGGAAGGAAGAAAGAAAGAAAAGGAAGGAAGAAAGAAGGAAGGTAGAAAAAGGAAGGAAGAAAGAAAAAAAGAAAAGAGGGAGAGAGAAAGGAAAGAGAAAGAAAGAAAGAAAGAAAGAAAGAAAGAGGAAGGAAGGAGAGAAAGAAAAAACAAGAAAGAAAACAAGAAAGAGAGAGAAAGGAAAGAATGAAAGAATGAAAGAAATGAATGAAAGAAAGAAAAGGAAGGAAAACAAGGAAGGAAGAAAAGAAAACAGGAAAGAGTAGAGAGAGAAAGAAAGAGAGAAAAGGAAGGAAGAAGGAAGGAGATGGAAAGAAAACAAAGGAAAGAAAAAGACAAGAAAACAAGAAAGAAAGAGAGGAAAGGGATGGATAGAAACAGAAAGAAGGAAAATGAATGCAAGAAAGAAAACAGGAAAGAAAATAAGAAAGAAAAGGAAAGAAATGAAAGGGAAAAGAGGAAGAAAGAAAGGAAGAAAAGAAATGAAGGAAGGAAGAAAGAAAGAGGAGGGAGGAAGGAAAGAGAAAGAAAGAAAGAAAGAAAGAAAGAAAGAAAGAAAGAAAGAAAGAAAGAAAGAAAGAAAAGAAGAGGAGTGAGGGAAGGAAGGAAGGAGGGAGGAAGGAAGAAGAAAGAGGAAGGAAAGAGAAATAGAAAGAAAATGGACGAAAAAAGAAAAGAAAAGAACATAAAAAGAAAAAAAGAAAGAGGAAAGGGAAAAGAGGAAGAGATAAAATGAAAGAAATGGAAAGAAGGAAAAGGATGAAAGAAAGAAAACAGGAAAGAAAGGAAGAAAGGAAGAAAAGAAAAGAAGAAAGGAAGGAAGGAAGAAAGGAAAGAAGAAAGAAAGAAAGAAAGAAAGAAAGAAAAGAAAGAGGAAGGAAGGAGAGAAAGAAAACAAGAAAAGAAAACAAGAAAAGAGGGAGAGAGAAAGAAAGAAAGAAAGAAAGAAAATGAATGAAAGAAAAGAAGAAAGAGGAAGGAAGGAACCAAGGAAGGAAGAAAGAAAACAGGAAAGAGTAGAGAGAGAAAGAAAGAGAGAAAAGGAAGGAAAGAAGGAAGGAGATGGAAAGAAAACAAAGGAAAGAAAAAGACAAGAAAACAAGAAAGAAAGAGAGGAAAGGGATGGATAGAAACAGAAAGAAGGAAAATGAATGCAAGAAAGAAAACAGGAAAGAAAATAAGAAAGAAAAGGAAAGAAAATGAAGGGGGAAAGAAAGATAGAAAGGAAGAAAAAAGAAATGAAGGAAGGAAGAAAGAAAGAGGGAGGGAGGGAGATAAGGAAGGAAGGAAGGAAGGCAGACAGACAGATAGGAAGGAAGAAAGGAAGGAAGGAAGGAAGGAAGGAAAGAAAGAAAGAAAAGGAAGGAACGAAGGAAGGAAGGAAGGCAGACAGACAGACAGGAAGGAAGGAAGGAAGGAAGGAAGGAAGGAAGGAAGGAAGGAAGGAAGAAAGGAAGGAAGGAAGGAAGGAAAGAAAGAAAGAAAGGAAGGAAGGAAGGAAGGAAGGAAGGAAAGAAAGAAAGAAAAGGAAGGAACGAAGGAAGGAAGGAAGGAAGGCAGACAGACAGATAGGAAAGAAGGAAGGAAGGAAGGAAGGAAGGAAGGAAGGAAGGAAGGAAGGAAGGAAGGAAGAAAGGAAGGAAGGAAGGAAAAAGAAAGAAAAGGAAGGAACGAAGGAAGGAACGAAGGAACGAAGGAAGGAAGACAGACAGACAGGAAGGCAGGAAGGAAGGAAGAAAGGAAGATAAAACGTAAGAGGAAGAAGGAAGGAAGGAAGGAAGGAAGGAAGGAAGGAAGAAAGGAAAGAAAGAAAGAGGAAAAATGAAGGAAGGAAGGAAGGAAGGAAGGAAGGAAAGAAAGAAAGAAAGAAAGAAAGAAAGAGGAAGGAAGAAAAGAAAGAAAGAAAGCAAGAAGGAAGAAAGAAGGAAGGTAGAAAAAAGGAAGGAAAGAAAGAAAGAAAAAAGACAGACAGACAGACAGAAGAAAGGAAAGAATGAAGAAGAAAGGAAGGAAGGAAGGCAGACAGACAGGAAGGAAGGAAGGAAGGAAGGAAGGAAGGAAAGAAAGAAAGAAAAGGAAGGAAGAAAGAAGGAAGGTAGAAAAAAGGAAGGAAAGAAAGAAAGAAAGACAGACAGACAGACAGAAGAAAGGAAAGAAAGAAAAGAAGAAAGAAAGGAAGGAGGGAGGAAGGAAGGAGGAGAAAGAGGGTGGGATATAAATTCAAATTAAAAGAAAGAAAAGAACATAAGAAAACAAAAGAATGAGAGAGAGGAAAGAGAGAGAAAGAAAGAAATAGAAAGAAGGGAAATGAACAAAAGAAAGAAAGAAGAAATAGAATAGAATAGAATAGAATAGAATTTTTTATTGAGAAAAATTTAAAGAAAGAAAAAAGGGAGGGAGGGAGGGAGGGAGGAAGGAAGGAAGACAGAGAGAAAGAAAAAGAAAGAAAGACAGACAGAAAGAAAGGAAGGAAGAAAGAAGAAAGGAAGGAAGGAAAGAAAGAAAAGGAAGGAAGGAAGGAAGGAAGGCAAGAAGGCAGACAGGAAGGAAGGAAGGAAGGAAGGAAGAAAAGGAAGGAACGAAGGAAGGAAGGAAGGAAGGAAGGAAGGAAGAAAAGGAAGGAACGAAGGAAGGAACAAAGGAAGGAAGGAAGGAAGGAAAGAAAGAAAGAAAAGGAAGGAACGAAGGAAGGAAGGAAGGAAGGAAGGAAGGAAGGCAGACAGACAGATAGGAAGGAAGAAAGGAAGGAAGAAAGGAAGGAAGGAAGGAAGGAAGGAAGGAAGGAAGGAAGGAAGGAAGGAACAAAGGAAGAAAGAAAGGAAGGAAAGAAAGAAAGAAAAGGAAGGAACGAAGGAAGGAAGGAAGGAAGGAACGAACGAAGGAAGGAAGGCAGACAGACAGGAAAGAAGGAAGGAAGGAAGGAAAGAAAGAAAGAAAGAAAAGGAAGGAAGGAAGGAAGGAAGGAAGGAAGGAAGGAAGGAAGGCAGACAGACAGACAGGAAGGAAGGAAGGAAGGAAAGAAAGAAAGAAAGAAAAGGAAGGAAGGAAGGAAGGAAGGAAAGAAAGAAAAGGAAGGAAGGAAGGAAGGAAGGAAAGAAAGAAAGAAAAGGAAGGAAGGAAGGAAGGAAGGCAGACAGACAGGAAGGAAGGAAGGAAGGAAGGAAGGAAATAAAGAAAGAAAAGGAAGGAAGGAAGGAAGGAAGGAAGGCTCTCACCATGTCCAGGCTCTCGTTCTGCAGGACCCAGAGGACGGAGAGAACCTGGCTGGTGACGTTCATTTCCGGGATGGTGTCCAGGAAGTCCTGCAGGCTGCGGGGGGCCTTCACCTGGGGAGGGGGCTTCCTCATGGACGAAGGCAGGTTGGGCATGAAAGCCCCCATCTCAAACTGCCGCCCAAAAGGACAAAAAAGAGCGTCAAACAGAAGGAGAAGAAGCCTCGGGAAATCATTTTGATTTTTAGACCTGCAAAAAGAACGAGACCAAAGGCCCAGAAAGGGAACCCTGCACAGTTTACGACTGTGTTTCACGCTTACGACCGTTGCGGCATCCCCCACGGTCAGGCAATCCAAATTCAGAGGACGGTCGCGGCATCCCGAGGTCACGCGATCGATGCCCCTTTGGCGACCTTCCGACGCGCTAAGTCAAGGAGGAAGCCGGGTTGGCTTAACGACCGTGCGACTCGCTGAACGACGGTGGCCAGGAAGGTTGGTCCAATGGGGGAAACTGAAGAAAAGCCTCGCTTAGCAACGGAAATGTTGGGTTACGCTTGCGTTGGAAGTGGGAGACGACCGGATTGGGGTTGAAGGAAAGGTTGATTCCAGAGCTAGGGGTCTCCAACCTTGGTCCCAACCCCTGCATTGAGGAACTCTGGGAGTTGAAGTCCACAAGTCTTAAAGGGACCAAGGAACTCTGGGAGTTGAAGTCCACAAGTCTTAAAGGGACCAAGGTTGGAGACCCCTGCACTGAGGAACTCTGGGAGTTGAAATCCACAAGTCTTAAAGGGACCAACCTTGGTCCCAACCCCTGCATTGAGGAACTCTGGGAGTTGAAGTCCACAAGTCTTAAAGGGACCAAGGTTGGAGACCCCTGCACTGAGGAACTCTGGGAGTTGAAGTCCATAAGTCTTAAAGGGACCAACCTTGGTCCCAACCCCTGCACTGAGGAACTCTGGGAGTTGAAGTCCACAAGTCTTAAAGGGAGCAACCTTGGTCCCAACCCCTGCACTGAGGAACTCTGGGAGTTGAAGTCCACAAGTCTTAAAGGGACCAACCTTGGTCCCAACCCCTGCACTGAGGAACTCTGGGAGTTGAAGTCCACAAGTCTTAAAGGGACCAACCTTGGTCCCAACCCCTGCACTGAGGAACTCTGGGAGTTGAAGTCCACAAGTCTTAAAGGGACCAACCTTGGTCCCAACCCCTGCACTGAGGAACTCTGGGAGTTGAAGTCCACAAGTCTTAAAGGGACCAAGGTTGGAGACCCCTGCACTGAGGAACTCTGGGAGTTGAAGTCCACAAGTCTTAAAGGGACCAACCTTGGTCCCAACCCCTGCACTGAGGAACTCTGGGAGTTGAAGTCCACAAGTCTTAAAGGGACCAAGGTTGGAGACCCCTGCACTGAGGAACTCTGGGAGTTGAAGTCCACAAGTCTTTAAGGGACCAACCTGGTCCCAACCCCTGCACTGAGGAACTCTGGGAGTTGAAGTCCACAAGTCTTAAAGGGACCAACCTTGGTCCCAACCCCTGCACTGAGGAACTCTGGGAGTTGAAGTCCACAAGTCTTAAAGGACCAAGGTTGGTCCCAACCCCTGCACTGAGGAACTCTGGGAGTTGAAGTCCACAAGTCTTAAAGGGACCAACCTTGGTCCCAACCCCTGCACTGAGGAACTCTGGGAGTTGAAGTCCACAAGTCTTAAAGGGACCAACCTTGGTCCCAACCCCTGCACTGAGGAACTCTGGGAGTTGAAGTCCACAAGTCTTAAAGGGACCAAGGTTGGAGACCCCTCCACTGAGGAACTCTGGGAGTTGAAGTCCATAAGTCTTAAAGGGACCAACCTTGGTCTCAATCCCTGCACTGAGGAACTCTGGGAGTTGAAGTCCACAAGTCTTAAAGGGACCAAGGTTGGAGACCCCTCCACTGAGGAACTCTGGGAGTTGAAGTCCATAAGTCTTAAAGGGACCAACCTTGGTCTCAATCCCTGCACTGAGGAACTCTGGGAGTTGAAGTCCACAAGTCTTAAAGGGACCAAGGTTGGAGACCCCTGCACTGAAGAACTCTGGGAGTTGAAGTCCACAAGTCTTAAAGGGACCAAGGTTGGAGACCCCTGCACTGAGGAACTCTGGGAGTTGAAGTCCATAAGTCTTAAAGGGACCAACCTTGGTCCCAACCCCTGCACTGAGGAACTCTGGGAGTTGAAGTCCACAAGTCTTAAAGGGACCAAGGTTGGAGACCCCTGCACTGAAGAACTCTGGGAGTTGAAGTCCACAAGTCTTAAAGGGACCAAGGTTGGAGACCCCTGCACTGAGGAACTCTGGGAGTTGAAGTCCACAAGTCTTAAAGGGACCAAGGTTGGAGACCCCTGCACTGAAGAACTCTGGGAGTTGAAGTCCACAAGTCTTAAAGGGACCAAGGTTGGAGACCCCTGCACTGAGGAACTCTGGGAGTTGAAGTCCATAAGTCTTAAAGGGACCAACCTTGGGCCCAACCCCTGCACTGGGGAACTCTGGGAAGTCCACAAGTCTTAAAGGGACCAAGGTTGGAGACCCCTGCACTGAAGAACTCTGGGAGTTGAAGTCCACAAGTCTTAAAGGGACCAAGGTTGGAGACCCCTGCACTGAGGAACTCTGGGAGTTGAAGTCCATAAGTCTTAAAGGGACCAACCTTGGTCCCAATCCCTGCACTGAGGAACTCTGGGAGTTGAAGTCCACAAGTCTTAAAGGGACCAAGGTTGGAGACCCCTGCACTGAAGAACTCTGGGAGTTGAAGTCCACAAGTCTTAAAGGGACCAAGGTTGGAGACCCCTGCACTGAGGAACTCTGGGAGTTGAAGTCCACAAGTCTTAAAGGGACCAAGGTTGGAGACCCCTGCACTGAAAAACTCTGGGAGTTGAAGTCCACAAGTCTTAAAGGGACCAAGGTTGGAGACCCCTGCACTGAGGAACTCTGGGAGTTGAAGTCCACAAGTCTTAAAGGGACCAAGGTTGGAGACCCCTGCACTGAGGAACTCTGGGAGTTGAAGTCCACAAGTCTTAAAGGGACCAAGGTTGGAGACCCCTGCACTGAGGAACTCTGGGAGTTGAAGTCCACAAGTCTTAAAGGGACCAACCTTGGTCCCAACCCCTGCATTGAGGAACTCTGGGAGTTGAAGTCCACAAGTCTTAAAGGGACCAAGGTTGGAGACCCCTCCACTGAGGAACTCTGGGAGTTGAAGTCCATAAGTCTTAAAGGGACCAACCTTGGTCTCAATCCCTGCACTGAGGAACTCTGGGAGTTGAAGTCCACAAGTCTTAAAGGGACCAAGGTTGGAGACCCCTGCACTGAGGAACTCTGGGAGTTGAAGTCCACAAGTCTTAAAGGGACCAAGGTTGGAGACCCCTGCACTGAGGAACTCTGGGAGTTGAAGTCCACAAGTCTTAAAGGGACCAAGGTTGGAGACCCCTCCACTGAGGAACTCTGGGAGTTGAAGTCCATAAGTCTTAAAGGGACCAACCTTGGTCCCAATCCCTGCACTGAGGAACTCTGGGAGTTGAAGTCCACAAGTCTTAAAGGGACCAAGGTTGGAGACCCCTGCACTGAGGAACTCTGGGAGTTGAAGTCCACAAGTCTTAAAGGGACCAAGGTTGGAGACCCCTGCACTGAGGAACTCTGGGAGTTGAAGTCCACAAGTCTTAAAGGGACCAAGGTTGGAGACCCCTGCACTGAGGAACTCTGGGAGTTGAAGTCCACAAGTCTTAAAGGGACCAACCTTGGTCCCAACCCCTGCACTGAGGAACTCTGGGAGTTGAAGTCCACAAGTCTTAAAGGGACCAAGGTTGGAGACCCCTCCACTGAGGAACTCTGGGAGTTGAAGTCCATAAGTCTTAAAGGGACCAACCTTGGTCTCAATCCCTGCACTGAGGAACTCTGGGAGTTGAAGTCCACAAGTCTTAAAGGGACCAAGGTTGGAGACCCCTGCACTGAAGAACTCTGGGAGTTGAAGTCCACAAGTCTTAAAGGGACCAAGGTTGGAGACCCCTGCACTGAGGAACTCTGGGAGTTGAAGTCCACAAGTCTTAAAGGGACCAAGGTTGGAGACCCCTGCACTGAGCAACTCTGGGAGTTGAAGTCCATAAGTCTTAAAGGGACCAACCTTGGTCCCAATCCCTGCACTGAGGAACTCTGGGACTTGAAGTCCACAAGTCTTAAAGGGACCAAGGTTGGAGACCCCTGCACTGAAGAACTCTGGGAGTTGAAGTCCACAAGTCTTAAAGGGACCAAGGTTAGAGACCCCTGCACTGAGGAGCTCTGGGAGTTGAAGTCCACAAGTCTTAAAGGGACCAAGGTTAGAGACCCCTGCACTGAGGAGCTCTGGGAGTTGAAGTCCGTAAGTCTTAAAGGGACCAACCTTGGTCCCAATCCCTGCACTGAGGAACTCTGGGAGTTGAAGTCCACAAGTCTTAAAGGGACCAAGGTTGGAGACCCCCGCACTGAGGAACTCTGGGAGTTGAAGTCCACAAGTCTTAAAGGGACCAAGGTTGGAGACCCCTGCACTGAGGAACTCTGGGAGTTGAAGTCCATAAGTCTTAAAGGGACCAAGGTTGGAGACCCCTGCACTGAGGAACTCTGGGAGTTGAAGTCCACAAGTCTTAAAGGGACCAACCTTGGTCCCAACCCCTGCACTGAGGAACTCTGGGAGTTGAAGTCCACAAGTCTTAAAGGGACCAAGGTTGGAGACCCCTGCACTGAGGAGCTCTGGGAGTTGAAGTCCACAAGTCTTAAAGGGACCAAGGTTGGAGACCCCTGCACTGAGGAGCTCTGGGAGTTGAAGTCCACAAGTCTTAAAGGGACCAAGGTTGGAGACCCCTGCACTGAGGAGCTCTGGGAGTTGAAGTCCACAAGTCTTAAAGGGACCAAGGTTGGAGACCCCTGCACTGAGGAGCTCTGGGAGTTGAAGTCCACAAGTCTTAAAGGGACCAAGGTTGGAGACCCCTGTTCCAGAGGGAATCGGAGGGAGAGAAAAGCGAAGGCATGAATTCAAAGAGACAGGAAGGCCAAAGAAGGAAAGGAGAGAGAGAAAGCGGGAACAAAGGAAGGAAGAGAAAGGAAAACTGAGCTCAGAGGGACTGCAAGAGCCGCAGAGAAGGAGGGCGGGGGGGGCTGCCTGCCTGCTGAGTTAGGCCCAAGAGGGAAGGGGGGGAAGGGGGAAGGGGAGGGGAGGGGAGGGGAGGGTGCCATGCCAGGGAGGGAGGGAGAGAGGAAGGAGATAGGAAAAGGGAGGGAGGAAGGAAGGAAGGAGAAAGGAGGGAGGGAGGAAAGGAAGGAAAAAAGGGAAATGGGAATAAGGGAGGGAGGAGAAGAACGAAGGAAGGAAAGACATAAGAGGAAAGACATAAGCGCACAAACATGCCTACCGTTCCTGTCCTATTGTTTTTCTTTTCTTCTTCCTATATATATATTTATATGCTTATACCTCCTTATATTTACTCATATATGTGTTTATATGCTATATAATCTTTTTGTATGATACCTACATATATTGTTGTGACAAAATAAAATAAATAAATAAAATAAAAATAAGGGAGGGAAGAAAGGAGAAAGGCGGGAGGACAGGAAGGAAAGAAGGAAGGAAGGAAGGAAGGAAGGAAGGAAGGAAGGAAGGAAGGAAGGAAATGGGAATAAGAAAGGAGGGAGGGAAGGAAGGAAGGAAAGGAAGGAAGGAAGGAAAAGGAAGATAGGAAATGGGAATAAGAAGGGAGGGAGGAGAAGAACGAAGGAAGGACATAGGAATGAGAAGGAGGGAGGCAGAGAAGGAGGGAGGGAGGAAAGGAAGGAAAGGAAGGAAGGAAAAGAAAGGTAGGAAAAGGGAATAAGAAGGGAGGGAGGAGAAGAACTAAGGAAGGACAGGAATGAGAAGGAGGGAGGCAGAGAAGGAGGGAGGGAGGGAAGGAAGGGAGGGAGGGAGGAAGGAAGGGAGGAAGGAAGGAAGGAAGGAAATGGGAATAAGAAGAGAGGGAGGAGAAGAATGAAGGAAGGACATAGGAATGAGAAGGAGGGAGGCAGAGAAGGAGGGAGGGAGGAAGGAGGAGGGAGGAGGAAGGAAGGAGGAAGGAAGGAAGGAAATGGGAATAAGAAGAGAGGGAGGAGAAGAATGAAGGAAGGACATAGGAATGAGAAGGAGGGAGGCAGAGAAGGAGGGAGGGAGGGAAGGGAGGGAGGGAGGGAGGAAGGAAGGGAGGAAGGAAGGGAGGAAGGAAGGAAGGAAGGAAATGGGAATAAGAAGAGAGGGAGGAGAAGAATGAAGGAAGGACATAGGAATGAGAAGGAGGGAGGCAGAGAAGGAGGGAGGGAGGGAAGGAAGGGAGGAAGGAAGGAAGGAAAGAAGGAAGGAAGGAAGGAAAGAAGGAAGGAAATGGGAATAAGAAAGGAGGGAGGGAGGAAAGGAAGGAAGAAAGGAAGGAAATGGGAATAAGGGAGGGAGGAGGAGAACGAAGGAAGGACATAGGAATGAGAAGGAGGGAGGCAGAGAAGGAGGGAGGGAGGAAAGGAAGGACGGAAGGAAAGAAAGACATGGGAAGAAGAAGGGAGGGGAAGAAGGAAGGAAGGAGATGGGAATGAGAAGGAGGGAGGCAGAGAAGGAGGGAGGGAGGGAAGGAAGGGAGGAAGGGAGGAAGGAAGGAAGGAAGGGAGGAAGGAAATGGAAGGGAGGGATGAATCAGTGGATCGAAGGGGTAAAGCCACGGTCGGGCGATCGTGGCCGGCCACCAACCAAATTCCTCCCCGTCCAGCAAGGATCCGGTTCCGCCTCACTTACCTGCCCGCTGTTCACCGCCGCATGGTAAGCCGAGCAGGTGAAGATGATCATGGTCAGGTACTTGACAAGTTCTGGGACGGACTGGATGGAGGAAGGGACACCTGTGAATGAAGGAGGAGAGGAGGAGAGCTGAAATCCCCCACGGACGAAGGAAAGAAGGCCAAGCAGCGATTCCCAGGGGAGGACGGAGGGGCACATCGGGCTCCCTGTGCATTTACTGCTCAGCCCGTCTCACCAGCCGTTCCAGTCACAGCTCTGGGATTGGATCCGGTTTTTTTGGCCGTTTTTTACAACGGTCGTTAAGTGAGTCACACACGGTCGTACGTCCGAGAGTGTCTCGTTGGAAAAGGAAGACAAGAAAGATACGAACGCGCAAACACAGGAAACCCTGAGCAAGTGTTCCTCGATTTACGACAATTTGTCGTAAATCGAGGAACACGACGGTTACGACGGCACTGAAAAAAAGGAACCTACGACTGTTTTTCACACTTATGACCGTCGCAGCATCCCCGTTGTCACGTGATACAAATTCGGACACTTGGCAAGCGACGGTCGCAGCATCCCGGGGGAAAGCCAGATTCGTTTAACAACCGTGTTCCTAACTCATCCACTGCACTGATTCACTTAACGACTGTGGCAAGAAACGTCATAAAATGGGGTAAGAAATCCACGAAAGCAACGTCTCGCTTCAGCACAGAAATTTAGGGCTCCTAAATTGTAGTCATCAGTTGGGGACCACCTGTACTTGTTTAGCGACCGTTTGAAGTTAGGACGACACTGAAAAAAGGGACATACGACCGTTACGATCATCGCAGAATCGAAATCTGGATGTTGCACAACTGGTATGTATTTACACTAATCGTGATCTCTGGGATGGAGTTGGTGCAATGGCTGTGTTCTGTCCCCCCTCGCCTCCGTCCGAGCGATGGCTTAATTAGCCGGCACTATCAGCTCTGGCAGCAAACTAGCGAGCGTCTGCCAAGTGTCTCTGTTATCTCCCTCGACGCCGATGAGTCACCCAGGAACAGTACTTCAGCTCTTAGTTAATCAGTTGATTTGCCTGCTACGAAGAGGCCCAGCAGCTCTTGCTGCCTTTATATCCCATGGGGTGTGGCTCCATGACTCAGCACTTCCTAGGCCTGTCCCACCCCTGCTTCTATTGTTCCCTCCTCTCCTGCCTACGAAACCTAGGGTCCAGCCAGGCCTGATTGCCATCAGCTGGGTCTGGAGGTGTGGCCTGGGGGGAGGAAAGAGTCAGGGGATGGAGGCCTCGTTATCTCTTCCACCTGGCCTGCTTCTGGCTCCTGGAGCTGAGCCAGGGAAGCCGATGCTCCGAGGTAAGTCCTGACGGCCCTTCCCCCTCACTTTCCAAGTCACTTTCTGGCATGAGGCCCGGCTCGGGGAGACGCAGATACAACAGGATGAGAGGTGGAGCTCTCACCTCACAATCGGGAGGCTGTGAGTTCGATCCTAGGTAGCGGCAGATATTTCTCTCTCTGGGCACAATGAGAATATATCTGCCAAACAAAACTCCGCACTGGCAACAAGAAAGGTATCCGGCCAGTAAACTTTATGCTAGCTTCATTCAGTTGCCCAGACTTACCCCGCAACGGATTACGGGGTCGTTAAATGATATGTGATTTCCCGGATCATGGGATCTCCATTTGCAACCTCCCCAGCAGGCTTTCGGTGAGCAAAGTCACTGGGAGAAGCCTGATTCGCTTAACAACTGACTGATTCTCTCAATAGCCGCAGTGTTTTGCTTAACAACCGTGGGAAAAAAGAAGAGTGTACACACAACTCACTTAAATGCTTTTTTTTTTTTTCAGTGCTGTCGTGGCGTCGAACTAAAGAAATGGTCGCTAAGTCGAGGGCTACCTGTATTCTACAGAATGGAATGGAATTGACACCACCAGGTAAGCATGGAATGGAATGGAATTGACACCACTAGGCAAGTATGGAATGGAATTGACACCACCAGGAAAGCATGGAATGGAATGGAATTGACACCACCAGGAAAGCACGGAATGGAATTGACACCACCAGGTAAGCATGGAATGGAATTGACACCACTAGGAAAGAACGGAATGGAACGGAATTGACACCACTAGGAAAGAATGGAATGGAATGGAATGGAATTGACACCACCAGGTAAGCATGGAATGGAATGGAATTGACACCACCAGGCAAGTATGGAATGGAATTGACACCACCAGGAAAGCATGGAATGGAATGGAATTGACACCACCAGGAAAGCACGGAATGGAATTGACACCACCAGGTAAGCATGGAATGGAATTGACACCACTAGGAAAGAACGGAATGGAACGGAATTGACACCACTAGGAAAGAATGGAATGGAATGGAATGGAATTGGCACCACCAGGAAAGCATGGAATGGAATTGACACCACCAGGAAAGAATGGAATGGAATGGAATTGACACCACTAGGAAAGAATGGAATGGAATGGAATTGACACCACTAGGAAAGAATGGAATGGAATGGAATGGAATTGGCACCACCAGGAAAGCATGGAATGGAATTGACACCACCAGGAAAGAATGGAATGGAATGGAATTGACACCACCAGGAAAGCATGTGATGGAATTGACACCATCAGGAAAGAATAGAATGGAATTGACACCACTAGGAAAGAACGGAATGGAATGGAATTGACAACACTAGGAAAGAATGGAATGGAATGGAATGGAATTGGCACCACCAGGAAAGCATGGAATGGAATTGACACCACCAGGAAAGCATGGAATGGAATGGAATTGACACCACTAGGAAAGAATGGAATGGAATGGAATGGAATTGGCACCACCAGGAAAGCATGGAATGGAATTGACACCACCAGGAAAGAATGGAATGGAATGGAATTGACACCACCAGGCAAGTATGGAATGGAATTGACACCACCAGGAAAGCATGGAATGGAATGGAATTGACACCACCAGGAAAGCACGGAATGGAATTGACACCACCAGGTAAGCATGGAATGGAATTGACACCACTAGGAAAGAACGGAATGGAACGGAATTGACACCACTAGGAAAGAATGGAATGGAATGGAATTGGCACCACCAGGAAAGCATGGAATGGAATTGACACCACCAGGAAAGAATGGAATGGAATGGAATTGACACCACCAGGAAAGCATGGGATGGAATTGACACCACCAGGAAAGAATAGAATGGAATTGACACCACCAGGAAAGCATGGAATGGAATGGAATTGACACCACTAGGAAAGAATGGAATGGAATGGAATGGAATTGGCACCACCAGGAAAGCATGGAATGGAATTGACACCACCAGGAAAGCATGGAATGGAATGGAATTGACACCACTAGGAAAGAATGGAATGGAATGGAATGGAATTGGCACCACCAGGAAAGCATGGAATGGAATTGACACCACCAGGAAAGAATGGAATGGAATGGAATTGACACCACCAGGCAAGTATGGAATGGAATTGACACCACCAGGAAAGCATGGAATGGAATGGAATTGACACCACCAGGAAAGCACGGAATGGAATTGACACCACCAGGTAAGCATGGAATGGAATTGACACCACTAGGAAAGAACGGAATGGAACGGAATTGACACCACTAGGAAAGAATGGAATGGAATGGAATTGGCACCACCAGGAAAGCATGGAATGGAATTGACACCACCAGGAAAGAATGGAATGGAATGGAATTGACACCACCAGGAAAGCATGGGATGGAATTGACACCACCAGGAAAGAATAGAATGGAATTGACACCACCAGGAAAGCATGGAATGGAATGGAATTGACACCACTAGGAAAGGACAACACAGAACGTTCCTCGCCGCGTCCAAGGACGAAGTACCTGAGGTCTCTTTGCTCAGGAACCCCTTGGCGAAGATCTCAGCCACCCAAGCCTGCAGCTCGACGTCTCCCTGGACAGCTGAATCGCTCTTGTAGTAGAATCCGACGATGCCCGAGACGAAGCTGAGGGGAGGGAGGAGGAAAACATGGCAAAGGGGGTTTAGCCACCAGCTCTAAGCTTGGTGCTCTCTGAGCTGGGTGGTTTTCTTGCAGACGTCTCATGACTCAACTAGGTAACATCATCAGTGCTAGAAGGGAGTGGGGTTTGTGGAGAGGAGGAGGAGGAGGAGGAGGAGGACTGTGATGTCTCTACTATGTTCTCTCACCTCAGTTGTTTTCTTGCAGATGTTTCATATCTAAAAAGAGAGCAGACCCCGCACACCCTTCTAGAACTGATGATGTTCCCTAGTTGGGTCATGAAACGTCTGGAAGAAAACCACCCAGCCTCAGAGACCACCAAGGAGCTCACAATCCTCCTCCTCCTCCTCTCCACAAACCCTACTCCCTTCTAGAACTGATGATGTTCCCTAGTTGGGTCATGAAACGTCTGCAAGAAAACCACCCAGCTCTGAGAGCACAAAGGACCCCTCAGTCTTCCTCCTCCTCTTCCTCCTCCTCTCTACAAAGCCCACTCCCTTCTAGAACTGATGATGTTCCCTAGTTGGGTCATGAAACATCTTGCAAGTTCAGAGAGAACCAAGGACCCCTCGTTTCAACCCTGAGCTGCAAAAATTATCTCCTATCCAAAGTTCATGGTCACGTGAGTTGGGGAGGTGGAGCCTCCAGATGTAGCTACGGAGCCAACATCCCAAGGCTCCCAACCTCTCCCTCTTGCCTGAGATTCGAATCCACCACCCTTGCAACCCCCATTCATCAGGTTGAATTATGATGGTGGAGGATTCCGGCTACTTTGTCGCCTCGTCTCAGCGTTCTGTTCACCATGGACATTCCCCGGTTCTGGCTGACCTGTTGGGAGGACGCCAAGGGGGAGAAGCTTGGAAGGCCCTATCCAACTATCCGGCCCAGCTCCTTACCTCTTGATGGCTTCCCAAATCTTCAGGCCATCGTCCCTGTAGTAGTATTGGAGTAAGTCGCCCACTCCCCGGGCTTCAATGTCGTCCGGAAGGCAGAGCTGGGTGTAGGTCAGTTGGTCCGTGGCTTTTTGGAGAAGCACCGCTAATCCCTGGCGCCCGGTGGCAATGGCCTGTGGAAAGAATACAGAATGAGAGAGTTGGAAGGGACCTTGGAGGCCCTCTAGTCTGACCCTAGACTAGGAGTGAAATCCAGCAGCTTCTGACAGGTTCTGGAGAACCAATAGCGGAAATTTTGAGCAGTTCAGAGAACCGGCAAATATCACCTCTGGCTGGCCCCAGAGTGGGGTGGGAATGGGGATTTTGCAGTATCCGTCCCCTGGAGTGGGGAGGGAATGGGGATTTTGCAGTATCCTTCCCCTAGAGTAGGGAGGGAATGGGGATTTTGCAGTATTCTTCTTCTGGAAAGGGGTGGGAATGGGGATTTTGCAGGATCCTTCCCCCAGGAGTGGGGAGGGAATGGGGATTTTGCAGGATCCTTCCCCCAGGAGTGGGGAGGGAATGGGGATTTTGCAGGATCCTTCCCCTAGAGTGGGGAGGGAATGGTTATTTTGCAGGATCCTTCTTCTGGAAAGGGGTGGGAATGGGGATTTTGCAGTATCCTTCCCCTAGAGTGGGGAGGGAATGGGGATTTTGCAGTATCCTTCTTCTAGAAAGGGGTGGGAATGGGGATTTTGCAGTCTCCTTCCCCTGTCACGCCCACCAAGCCCCCCACCCTCTTCTTTGGGGCAGCCCCTCAAATATTGGAAGACTGCTATAGTGTCACCCGTAGTCCTTTTCTTTGTTAGACCAACAGAATACGATAACAGAGTTGAAAGGGTCCTTGGAGATCTTCTAGCCCAACCCCCTGCTCACTCCTAGTCCTTTTTTTCTATTAAACTAGACATACCCAATTACTGCAACCGTTCTTTATATGTTTTAGCCTCCAGTCCCCTAATCATCTTTCTTGCTCTTCTCTGCACTCTTTCTAGAGTCTCAGCATCTTTTTTGCATCTTGGAGACCAAAACTGGATGCAGCGTTCCAAGTGCGGTCTTACCGAGGGCATTATAAAAGAGTATGAACACTTCACGTGATATGTATTCCTGTTGTGATTTGCTTACTCTCTTCTAATCCCTTCCTCTGCAATCTCTCCACTCAAACCAGGCACGGCTGGCTGAGGAATTCTGGGGTCTTACCAAGGCCTTATAAAAGTGATATTAACACTTTACGTAATATGTATCCCCCATTGTGGTTAGCTTACTCTCTTCTAATCCCTTCCTCTGCAATCTCTCCACTCTAGAGGGTAGGAGAAAACAAAACAAATCAGGCACGGCTGGCTGAGGAATTCTGGGGTCTTACCAAGGCCTTATAAAAGTGATATTAACACTTTATGTAATATGTATCCCCCGTTGTGGTTAGCTTACTCTCTTCTAATCCCTTCCTCTGCAATCTCTCCACTCTAGAGGGTAGGAGGGGGGAAAAAAACACCAGGCACGGCTGGCTGAGGAATTCTGGGGTCTTACCAAGGCCTTATAAAAGTGATATTAACACTTTACGTAATATGTATCCCCCATTGTGGTTAGCTTACTCTCTTCTAATCCCTTCCTCTGCAATCTCTCCACTGTAGAGGGTAGGAGAAAACGAATCAAACCAGGCATTGCTGGCTGAAGAATTCTGGGGTCTTACCAAGGCCTTATAAAAGTGATATTAACACTTTACGTGATCTTGAGGCTAACCCTCTGTTAATGCAGCCTAGGATCACACTGTTTGTTTGTTTTTTTGGTTGTTGCGGCGCACTGCTAGCTGATATTTCAGGATTATCGTATTTTTTAATCATATTTGGATATTTCATATCGAAGAAGGAAGCCAGGAAGTGTGCCAGGGAGGTCAAGCAAGGCAAGACTTATGTAAGGTTGGACTAGAAGACCTCCAAGGTCCCTTCAAAATCTATTGTTCTATTCTATTTATTCTATTCTATTCTGTTCTATTCTATTCTATTCTTCTATTCCATTCCATATTTTCTTTTCTATTCTATTCTATTCTATTCTATTCTATTCTATTCTATTCCATTCCATTCCCTTCCTTTCTATTCTATTCTTCTATTCCATTCCATATTTTCTATTCCATTCCTTCTATTCTATTCTATTCTATTCTATTCTATTCTATTCTATTCTATTCTATTCTATTCCCTTCCCTTCCCTTCCCTTCTCTTCTCTTCTTCTATTTCATTCCATATTTTCTTTTCTATTCTTTTCTATTCTATTCTATTCTATTCTATTCTATTCTATTCTATTCTATTCTATTCTATTCTATTCTACTCTACTCTACTCTATTCCCTTCCCTTCCCTTCCCTTCTATTTTACTATTCATTCCATATTTTCTATTCTATTCTATTCTATTCCCTTCCCTTCCCTTCCCCTCTCTTCTCTTCTTCTATTTCATTCCATATTTTCTATTCTATTCTATTCTATTCTATTCTATTCTATTCTATTCTATTCTATTCTATTCTACTCTACTCTACTCTATTCCCTTCCCTTCCCTTCCCTTCTATTTTACTATTCCATTCCATATTTTCTATTCTATTCTATTCTATTTTGTTCTGTTCTATTCTATTCTATTCTTCTATTCCATTCCATATTTTCTTTTCTTTTCTATTCTACTCTTCCTTTCCCTTCCCTTCCCTTCTAGTCTGTTCTTCTATTCCATTCCATATTTTCTATTCTATTCTATTCTATTCTATTCTATTCTATTCCATTCCATTCCATTCCAATCCATATTTTCTATTCTATTCTATTCCCTTCCCTTCCCTTCTATTCTACTATTCCATTCCATATTTTCTATTCTATTCTATTCTATTCCTTCCTTCCTTCCTTCCTTCCTTCCTTCCTTCCTTCCTTCCCTTCCCTTCTCTTCTCTTCTTCTTCTATTCCAGTCCATATTTTCTTTTCTTTTCTATTCTTTTCTTTTCTATTCTATTCTATTCTATTCTATTCTATTCTATTCTATTCTATTCTATTCTATTCTATTCTATTCTATTCTATTCTATTCCCTTCCCTTCCCTTCCCTTCTATTTTACTATTCATTCCAAATTTTCTATTCTATTCTATTCTATTCCCTTCCCTTCCCTTCCCCTCTCTTCTCTTCTTCTATTTCATTCCATATTTTCTATTCTATTCTATTCTATTCTATTCTATTCTATTCTATTCTATTCTATTCTATTCTATTCTATTCTATTCTATTCCCTTCCCTTCCCTTCCCTTCTATTTTACTATTCCATTCCATATTTTCTATTCTATTCTATTCTATTTTGTTCTGTTCTATTCTATTCTATTCTTCTATTCCATTCCATATTTTCTTTTCTTTTCTATTCTATTCTACCTTCCTTCCTTCCTTCCTTCTAGTCTGTTCTTCTATTCCATTCCATATTTTCTATTCTATTCTATTCTATTCTATTCTATTCTATTCCATTCCATTCCATTCCATATTTTCTATTCTATTCTATTCTTCCTTCCTTCCTTCTATTCTACTATTCCATTCCATATTTTCTATTCTATTCTATTCTATTCTTCTATTCCATTCCTTCCTTCCTTCCTTCCTTCCTTCCTTCCTTCCTTCCTTCCTTCCCTTCTCTTCTCTTCTCTTCTTCTATTTCATTCCATATTTTCTATTCTATTCTATTCTATTCTATTTTGTTCTGTTCTATTCTATTCTATTCTTCTATTCCATTCCATATTTTCTTTTCTTTTCTATTCTACTCTTCCTTTCCCTTCCCTTCCCTTCTAGTCTGTTCTTCTATTCCATTCCATATTTTCTATTCTATTCTATTCTATTCTATTCTATTCCATTCCATTCCATTCCATTCCATATTTTCTATTCTATTCTATTCCCTTCCCTTCCCTTCCCTTCTATTCTACTATTCCATTCCATATTTTCTATTCTATTCTATTCTATTCTATTCTATTCTTCCTTCCTTCCTTCCCTTCCTTCCTTCCTTCCTTCTCTTCTTCTTCTATTTCATTCCATATTTTCTATTCTATTCTATTCTATTCTATTCTATTCTACTCTACTCTACTCTACTCTACTCTACTCTATTCCCTTCCCTTCCCTTCCCTTCCCTTCCCTTCCCTTCCCTTCTATTCTACTATTCCATTCCATATTTTCTTTTTTATTCTATTCTATTCTATTCTATTCTATTCTATTCTATTCTATTCTATTCTATTCTTCTATTCCATTCCATTCCATATTTTATTTTATTTTATTTTATTTTATTTTATTTTCTATTCTATTCTATTCTATTCTATTCTATTCTATTCTATTCTATTCTATTCTATTCTATTCCATTCCCTTCCCTTCCCTTCCCTTCCCTTCCCTTCCCTTCTCTTCTCTTCTTCTATTCCATTCCATATTTTCTATTCTATTCTATTCTATTCTATTCTAAAGATAAGGCTCATGGCCAGCTGGTTCGGGCCAGTTCGGACAAACCGATGGTTAAATTGCCGGCTGGCCCCTCCTTTCCCCGTTTTTGCTCCCAGGGGGATGCAGGAGGCCAAGAACTGCCTGTCACACCACCTGGCCACGCCCACCTCTCCAGCCATTAGGGCAGAGAACTGGTTGTTCAATTATTTGAATCCCACCACTGCTCCTGGCTATATATGCCAAACTCTACTCTATTTTTACACCGTTAAGGAAGCAGAAAAGGAGTGGGCGGGTGGGGTGGGGAGGGCTTGGTTGTGCCCACCCTCTTGACTTTTTCGACCTACTGCCTCTTGACGAGAGGCTGTCGAAAGACAGAGGTAACTTTCCCACTGACAGGCTGTCCGTTTCCTCCCCCGCCTCCCGCCTTTCGCCTCCTTTGTAGGGCATCCGTACATAGCACAGGTAGCTCTCGACTTACGGCTATTTGGTTCACGCCCAACGGCGCTGAAAAATAGCGACTTAGGACCGTTCCTCGCAATTACGACCGTTGCAAAAGCCCGCATGGCCCCATTGATCAAAATTTGCATGCTTGGCAAACGGCACGTATTTATGACGGTAGCTGCATCGTGGGCAGCGGTCGGCTGCTGGCGGTTTGGACCGGTTCGGGCAAACCGGTAGTTTTGACCAGCAGCTGGGCCCGCCCAATCGCCACGCTGGTTTTTCGATGCCGTGCGCAAGCTCACATTTTCGGTTCCCGCCGAACCGGTTGTTACAATATGTGACATTCACCTCTGACCCCGGGGGAGATGGAATCACAGTTGGGTGAGCTTCCCAGCAAACCAAGTCAATAGCGGGGGAGCCGGATTCACTTAGCGGCCGCACGTTCCACTTAACGACTGCAGTGATTCGCTGAACAACCACGGCACGAAATTGAATGCAACTGACTTGAGCAGCCGTCTCGCTTAGCAGGGCAAACATCGGGCTCCATTGTGGTTGTAAGTCAAGGACTACCTGCATTGGGTCACCTGAGCCTTTTTTTCCATCAAAGCCCATCATGCTTGGCCCAGAGGTCCCATGGATGTCCTCTTACCTTATCGAAGGTGCCCCCTTGACTGATCAGGTAGGTCCTGGCCAAGACGTTGATGTGGATGGAGTAACGCAAGTGAGGAATCAGAAGCTGATGCGGGAAAACAAACATGAAACCATGGTTACTCGAGCTAAACCACCATTGGAGGTCTCTTCTGTCTCTGGCTGCAAATAGCCCAGCCCGACGCAGTTAGCGCCACGGCTGCAAAGCAAGAAATCCAGCAGAGCGAGTCGTGGTCGGCACTTGACACTCCAGGAATTCAGTGTTTGTTCCCGACAGCATCTCCTTAAGGCTCAGTCCCCAGGTGTGCCTTGTGAAGAGGAGTGGTGTACTCTCCACCCGAGTAGCCAGCTCAGTCTGTGCTGTTCCTGCCTTCTCTCCACTCTCCGTGATCGAGGATCCTTGCTCATCGCCTGAGCTCTGTCTCTCACGTTCACCACTTAGCCTCTCTTGGTCATCCTGCCCCCCCCCCGCTTCCTCCCCGCCTACAAGCCGTCCCAATCCTGAAAGGCCCTGGTCTGACTCGGCCTGCTCCTCACCACCTTCCAACGAAACCACCCTCTCGATTCAGGGTCCGACGTGGGGCGGGGGGGAGGGGGGCGGATGAAACTCACCTTGTACAACGGGTGACACATGGGGAGGGTCCTCAACGTGGCCACCGCGAAGACCTCAGACATCAGGTGACCGCGGAGCAGGTGGGCGATCACCTCGTGGGTATGGAACTCGGAGTTTCGCACCCAAGTCTTGGCTAAGGTCCAGAGCCACTCCTCGTCAGTAGGCAGGAAGATGGGACTTTGAGGACCAGGATGCTGGCTGAGCTAAGGTCAAAGATGGAGGAAGAGGGGCGGGTTGGAACGCTTGATGGTCAAGAGTGGACATCTCCTCCAACCTTGGAGAAGACCTCTTCTCCTTGAACGGAGAACCGATGCGCCTTACAGGGAGTCCTTGACTGCCGACCAGTCATTTAGCGACTGTTCAAAGTTACAACGGCCCTTAAAAAGGTAACTTACAACCACTCCGCGCATTTATGGCAGGTCCTCGAACCTATGACCAGTCCTCACACTTACGGCCGTCAAAGCTTCTCTACAGTGACGTGATCAAAATGCGGGTATTTGGCAACCCACTCGTATTTATGATGGTTGCCGCATCCCACGGTCCCCTTTTGCGACCGTCCGACAAACAAAGTCGACAGGGGGAAGCCAGATTTGCTTAACGACGGCGCGATTCGCTTAACGACTCCAGGCATTCACTTAACAACCACGGGCCAAAAAAAAAAAAAAAAAGATAGAAAAATGTGCCCTAAAGCTCAGCTGGATAGAAGCCCGTTGCAGACAGTCCTCGTCTTACGACCATCCCTTTAGCGACCGTTCCACGTTACAAACGCCGCTGAGAAGAGTGACGCAAAGATCGGTCCTTGCCCTTACGTCCATCGCAGCATCCCTGGGGTCCGACGGTCAGAATTCAAAGGCCTGGCTAGGGGCACGTATTTGTGACGGGGTTCCCTAATCACAGCTGCGACCTTCCCAGCCACCAACGAGGGAAGCCAGATTCGCTTAATGACCGTGCGATGCATTTAAGAACAATAGCGATTTGCTTAACAGCCTTTGCAAAAGGGAAAAAAAAGGCGTGAAGTTGCACACGGCTCCCTGCACAGCCAACCTTGCTTGGCAGTGGAAATTCTGACACATCCACCCCAACTCTGGTCGTAAGCCGAGGACTACCTCTATTGAGCCGCGGGGGGCGCAGTGGTTAGAGTGGCAGCACTGCAGGCTACTTCTGCTGACTGACAGGTGATGGCAATTTGGCAGTTCGAATCTCACCGGGCTCAAGGTTAACTCAGCCTTCCGTCCTTCCGTGGTGTGTAAAATAAGGACCCAAATCGAAGGAGAGGAAGGAAAGAAGGAAAGAAGGAAGGAAGGAAGGAAGGAAGGAAAACAAGAAAGGAAGGGAGCTATGGTTGCACAATGGTTATAGTGCAGCATTGCAGGCTAACTCTAAATTTTATTGCTTGGGAAGGGAAGGAAGGAAAATAAGGGGAGGAAGGAAGGAAAACAAGGAAGAAGGAAAGGAAGGAAGGAAGGAAGGAAGGAAGGAAGGAAGGAAGGAAGGAAGGAAGGAAGGGAGGAAGGAAAAAAAGGGGATGAAGGAAGGGAAGGAAGAAGGGGAGGAAAGAAGGAAAACAAGGAAGAAGGAAAGGAAGGAAGGAAGGAAGGAAGGAAGGAAGGAAGGAAGGAAGGAAGGAAGGAAGGAAGGAAAAAAGGGGATGAAGGAAGGGAAGGAAGAAGGGGAGGAAGGAAGGAAAACAAGGAAGAAGGGAAAGAAGGGAGGGAGGGAGGGAGGGAAGAAGGGAAGGAAGGAAACTAAGGGGAGGAAGGAAGGAAAACAAGGAAGAAAGAAGGAAGGAAGGAAGGAAGGAAGGAAGGAAGGAAGGAAGGAAGGAAGGAAAAAGGGATGAAGGAAGGAAGGAAGGAAGAAGGGAGGAAGAAGGAAGGAAGAAGGAAGGAAGGAAGGAAGGGATGAAGGAAGGAAGGAAGAAGGGGAGGAAGGAAGGAAAACAAGGAAGAAGGAAAGGAAGGAAGGAAGGAAGGAAGGAAGGAAGGAAGGAAGGAAGGAAGGAAGGAAGGAAAATAAGGGGATGAAGGAAGGGAAGGAAGAAGGGGAGGAAAGAAGGAAAACAAGGAAGAAGGGAAAGAAGGGAGGGAGGGAGGGAAGAAGGGAAGGAAGGAAACTAAGGGGAGGAAGGGAGGAAAACAAGGAAGAAGGAAGACAAGGAAGCAAGGAAGCCATGGTGGCCCGTTGGTTATAACGCAGTATTGCAGGCTAACTCCGTCCACAGCTAGGAGTTCAATCCAGACCAGTTGAACGGCCAACTCAGTCTTCCGTCCGTCCTTCTGAGGTGGGTAAAACGAGGACCCGGATGGTTGGGAGCAAGAGTAAACCGCTTAGAGAGGGCTGTGAGAGCACTATGCAGCAGGATCTGTTGCCATTGGCAGGAGAAGCTGTGGGAGATCCTTCACCTGATCGGTTCTCTGACTTACCTGGATGGCCAGGGGGAGAACTTCTCCGCTGGCTTTCTGGTGGAGCAGACAAAGCGGGGCAGCGATATATTGCTTGTGGTTGTTTAAGAAAATAGTGGGGACGTTCTCCAGGATCTTGTAGTCCACCAGGTAGATGGTCCCTTTCTGCGAGAAAAAAATGAAAATGAAAATTAAAAAAAAGTATTAGCAGAGCAAGCAGTTGAGGAAGCCTCTGCCCCGACCATCCACCTGGAACGGAAAGAAATATTGGAGTAGGATTCGCATCTTAAATGATCGAAGTGATCATAAAAGATAAAAGCAGAATTTTTTTTCTTTTGGGTTTGATGGGAAGGGGGGAAAAAATTTGGAACTTGGATGTTATCTCCGTCGATGGCCGCAAGATTATTTTTACGCACAAAAACGGACGGGCAATTGCGATGCCCACCATGGGCGAGCGGCTGCAAAAATCGATGGAGTTAGCCAGCTAAAGGGATTGGGTGGGTGGGTGAGGTTATCCGTGGTTTCGGGGTGGAGTGGAGTGCCATCTGTACGCTGATGATACTCAGCTGTACATCTCCACCCCGAACCACCCCGACGAAGCCGTCGAGGTGATGTCCCGGTGTCTTGAAGCCGTGCGGGTCTGGATGGGGAAGAACAGGCTCCAGCTCAACCCCTCCAAGACGGAGTGGCTGTGGATGCCGGCGTCCCGGCACAGTCAGCTTACGCCATCGCCGACTGTTGGGGATGAATTATTGGCCCCCAGGGGGACGGTGCGCAACTTAGGCGTTCTCCTGGATGTACGGCTGTCTTTAGAAGATCATTTGACGGCCGTCACCAGGGGAACTTTCTATCAGGTTTGCCTCATTCGCCCTTCCTAGACCGGGACTCCCTATGCACGGTCTCTCACGCCCTCGTCACTTCCCGCAATGCTCTCTACATGGGGCTCCCCTTGAAGAGCACCAGGAGGCTCCAGCTAGTCCAGAATGTGGCTGCGCAGGTGATAGAGGGAGCACCACGTTGTTCCCATATAACACCTCTCCTGCGCGGCCTGCACTGGCTTCCGGTAGTCTTCCGGGTGCAATTCAAGGTGCTGGTTATCACCTTTAAAGCTCTCCATGGCTTAGGACCGGGCTATTTACGAGACCGCCTCCTGCCATCGATAGCCTCCCATCGACCTGTGCGCTCCCACAGGGTGGGCCTTCTCAGGGTGCCGTCAACCAAACAATGCCGGTTGGCGGCCCACAGGGGGAGAGCCTTCTCTGTGGCGGCACCGGCCCTTTGGAATGAGCTGCCTCCGGGGTTGCGCCAACTCCCCGACCTCCGGACCTTCAAACGTGAACTTAAGACCTTATTAAGCAAAATTTTTTAAATGAAAATTTTAATGGGTTTTATGTCGATCTATGACCGTTTTAGTTTGATTCGGCCTATTGTAATTTGGTTTTTAATTTCGCTTTTAAATTTGTGTTTGTATTTTGTGTCGGTTTTAATATGGCTGTAAACCGCCCTGAGTCCTTCGGGAGAAGGGCGGTATAAAAATTACATTATAAATAAAAAAATAAATAAATAAGTTTCTTGGATCACAGTAAAGAAAAATGCAAATAGTTTTATTTCTACTTGGAAACCGTTTCTGGTTTCTGGACTTTATGCTTGAGGTAGGGGGGGAAATGGAACTTTGTTTTTGTTTTTTTAGCGATTAATACATTTGTTGTTACAGGAATGGCTGGTTGTATATAAGGTAAAGGTAAAGGTTCCCCTCACACATCTATGCTAGTCATTCCTGACTCTAGGGGACGGTGCTCATCTCCGTTTCAAAGCCGAAGAGCCAGCGCTGTCCGAAGACGTCTCCATGGTCATGTGGCCGGCATGACTCAACACCAAAGGCGCACGGAACACTGTTACCTTCCCACCAAAGGTGGTCCCTATTTTTTCTACTTGCATTTTTACGTGCTTTCGAAACTGCTAGGTTGGCAGAAACTAGGACAAGTAACGGGAGCTCACCCCGTTACACGGCAACACTAGGGATTCGAACCGCTGAGCTGCCGACCTTTCGATCGAATGTCCTAGCCCCTGAGCCACCGCGTCCCTGTTTTGTTGTATATAGTATTATGTAAAAGTAAAAAGTGGAGGTTTGATGTTGTTATCTGATTCTACTGCACCAGAAGTCGGAAGGCCTTTTCTTTCTTTTTTCCCCGTTTTCCCTTCCCTTCTTCCTCCCTTACTTTCCCACTGTTTTCTTCTGAAGGTTTGTATTTATATTATAAACTCATCTTATGAGTTGGTGAGGTATCGAAAAGGTGGAGCTCTCGCCTCAATCAGGAGGCTGTGAGTTTGATCCTAGTTTGATCCTAGGTAGAGGCAGATATTTCTCTTTCTCTGGGCACAATGAGAATGTATCTGCCGAACAAAACTCCACTCTGGTGACAGAAAAGGCATCCGGCCAGTAAAACACTCAGTTGCCCAAGTTTCTACCCCGCAAGGGATTAGGGGGTCTTTAAAAGATGATGATGATCTTATTGCCCAAATAAAATAAGACCACAAAGTTTGCAAAGGAATTACTTTCAGTTCTTCCTCCAGGGTGGTCGATCTTCCCAAAGTGCCCGCCACCATCTCCTGAGTGACAGGGAAATTTTCTGGGATATTGACGCATTTCTGGATTTTGATCGGGTTGATTCCGTTCAGAAACTGGTAGCCAAAGAAGGCATCGTCCTTCCAGTGCTTAAACACGAACTCTGCGGAAAGATACAAGGGAGGGAGCCCAGGATGATGAAGGGGGTAGTACAACCAGCATATTCTCTCTCAGTTATATAGCTCTTGCCACATAATTAATGAAAAGAGTGTTTCCGAAACTTGGTAATTGATGGGTGGACTTTAAGCACCCAGAATTCCCCAGCCAGAATATTTTAAGGGGTGGACTTCAACTCCCAGAGTTCCCCAACCAGCGTGTTTTATGATGGGTGGACTTCAACCCCCAGAGTTGTCCAACCAGCATGCTTTAAGATAAGTAGACTTCAACTCCCAGAATTCCTCAGCCAGTGTGATTTAAGATGGGTAAACTTCAACTCCCAGAATTCCCCAGCCAGCATGATTTTAGATGGGTGGACTTCAACTCCCAGAATTCCCCAACCAGCTTGATTTTAGATGGGTGGACTTCAACTCCCAGAATTCCCCAACCAGCTTGATTTTAGATGGGTGGACTTCAACTCCCAGAATTCCCCAACCAGCTTGATTTTAGATGGGTGGACTTCAACTCCCAGAATTCCCCATCCAGCATGATTTAAGATAGGCAGACTTCAACTCCCAGAATTCCCCATCCAGCGTGATTTAAGATAGGTAGACTTCAACTCCCAGAATTCCCCATCCAGCGTGATTTAAGATAGGCAGACTTCAGCTCCCAGAATTCCCCAGCCAGCGTGATTTAAGATGGATAGACTTCAACTCCCAGAATTCCCCAACCAACGTGATTTAAGATGGGCGGACTTCAACTCCCAGAATTCCCCAGCCAGCATGATTTAAGATAGGCAGACTTCAACTCCCAGAATTCCCCATCCAGCATGATTTAAGATGGATAGACTTCAACTCCCAGAATTCCCCATCCAGTGTGATTTAAGATGGGTGGACTTCAACTCCCAGAATTCCCCAACCAGCTTGATTTTAGATGGGTGGACTTCAACTCCCAGAATTCCCCATCCAGCGTGATTTAAGATGGATGGACTTCAACTCCCAGAATTCTCCAACCAGTGTGAGTGTATTGTTGTGAAATGAAGACTAGATCTTTGTCCATCACTGACCTGAGACAGGAGTGTGGTAGAACCAGAAGATCTTGCGAATGTCCTCCAGCTTCTCCCAGGAGTATGGTTTGTTGAGGAAGCCCTTCATTTTGGCCTCAAGTAGGCTGACGGGGAGAAGGAGAAGATGACACGGAGCATTTAGGTTGGAAAGTGGAATGGAG